>NC_056725.1:1078008691-1078046191 GCF_019279795.1 Protopterus annectens
CTATCAAGGGAATTTACCTTTGGTTTTTTTTGCATTAAATAATGATACTCACATCACTATAAGATACCTTTGGTATGCATAATATGCCTGTTCTCCTGTGTAACATATCTGACATATCAATCTACTATACTATACATTACACATATTTTACATGGTATCCCATAATGCAAAGCATACTTGCACAGCGGGACTACCTTAGACATGTCATTGTCGTTATATGCCCATACACATGCGTACTGTTACAGTATATCAACATATACTATCCCCTGCTAAAGCACGTACTTGTTGGACATACCCTGCCACTGACGGCGGGTTGTATGGCATTGTTCTGTTTAAAGCCCTCATGTTGCATCCCTTGTGGTGTCTGTGCTGTTTACCTTGTGGCCCACTGCTGGACACACAACTTCTACAAGCGTTAGTATGATCAGCAAGACATCACTACATAAATACCATTTCCCACTTTATGCATTGCGGACACTTTTAATTAATGCAAACCAGGCTATACATACACTGACATAGTTAATACAGAACATGCTATACATACAGTTACATACCGAGTGTTCTACATACCTTGATATTGGAGTCATGTCCCCCATGGATTGTGTCTGACAGCTTCAGTATGTGGTTCTACATGTGACTGTACCTGTCATCACACCCGTCTGATAACGGACTATTGCAAACAACACCTGTAACATCGCCATTTGTTCCATTATACAACGGATACAATTTTGCATGGCGCCTTTAAATGTGTCTCTCACAAGGTATGCTAATGGTTCAGCAGATGTAATTGACTAACTGGATGTTTGTGCTGTGATTACGGTCTTTATTGCTATTGTTTCCAGTGTGGGGGATGTAGGCGGGTGTACTTAGCATATACGGTTTTGTGGGCCTTGCATTTCTACATAGTCCATATATATGTGTGTGGGCTCCTTCCCTAATTAAAGAGCTATCACTTAGTAGACTTCTGTTATGGGATTTTACATTGGGCCGTTGTTAATTGGTTTCTATATGGTATGCAGGTGAGGTTGATACTTCCATACCTCCGGATGTACAGCAATATGTGCAGGGATATTTCTAAATGACAGCTATCCCATGTATGTCTGTCCCAGATATTTGCAGTCATTGCAGTGGTGTTGGTGTCAGACCCTCTGTGGCATGGCTTGCCAACTTTTCATTTGGCCATAGTTGGACACTTGGGGGTCATACGGTGATGTTTACAGGCTGACATATAGCCACAGTCAGTACACAGGATAGGACATACTTTTATCCTCATTACATACCTTTTGTTCTTGGACTTTGCCTACTTATCATTTTGCATGTAACATTTCCGTTTCTTACATACAGGCATGACAATTTCCTGGAACTATTGCATAATATTTGGGACATTCTAATGTCCTACACTCTCGGACAGTTGCCCTTTGTAATGTTTCATGTCAGGACACACCTGTCTAGAGAAGGGCTGTCCCTCCCAATGTGGGACAGGTGTTTACCGCATGCCAATGGCTAGCTATACCCACACCTACCGTAATCATCTACCTCCGAGTTGGCGCCTACAGACACACGATGCGGACACACACACACACACACACACATTACAGTCACACTGAAACGCACATGGCACCATCAACACACACATACACAGGCTACATCACTCACAAACACAGTTGTACACGGTACCTACGTGGACCGCACCACCGGCAGCAGTGACTACATGTCCTTACTATCGTCATAATATTGCTCACGGTTCTACTCTTCCAGTACTGTGTTCTTTCTGTCTTTCAGCCTCGTGGTTACGCGTGTCGGTGTGTGACACATTCCATAGTTGGCGGTATCCTATTTATTTGTACCTCCAAGGTGTTTTGAATGTCGTTGACCTATCTATATATTTGTAGATGTCAGTGACTCCTTATATATCGTTATATATCGACATATATCACACTATCGCCCTTTCTATCTGTATTATATATGTGTATATATATATATATATATATATATATATATATATATATATATATATATATATATATATATATATATATATACACATATATCTGACAGGGGTGGTGACAGGCACGCTTCACCTTTCATTGTGTGTTTGTCGGTGTATACTGTGTTTCCTGGACTCCGCACGTTTGTGTCTGTACCTGTCACATTACACACCTGCCATAGGTTAGGATTACCACCCATCCCACTTTGCGAGGGACAGTCCATATTTGTGCAGTTGTGTCCTGCAAAATATTTGTGAACATGGCAAATGTCCTGCGACTTTGGGACAAACATATTCCCTATAGTTTATGTAATAGTTGCATACAACACTTATTCTGTATCTGAACCACCTACATGTTACAGGACACGGAACACGTACCTACGACCATTACTAGAATAGGCTTTTATCTAGGCAAAACACTGACGTTCTGGTTTTTGTACTGGCCGGATGTATGTGTCGGCCTGCAGACATCTGGCGTATGTCCCACATTGGTCATTTGAAATGTGGCAACCCTACCGTACGTACATCTTGGCTAGCAATAGTGTTGGGTGATTGTATTCATGATTGCCTGTTCAACTCCTGGCAGTGGTTGTTTTACCCTTCAGAGCAGGCATTATTTGTTCAGGGGTGACTAATGCTGGTTTCACCTGTTCTGTACATCATTGACCGTGATCTGCGTAGTGGTCGGTGAAGCTTAGCCCTGTTTCGCGCATATCCATATAGTCGTATTTAAACATCACTTACCAGCAGTGGGCAACACATATTCCCACTAATGTGTGCTACACATATTCTAATGACCTGCATCCAGAATGCATTACCCGTGCCGTCGGGATTACATTACATCCCTTGCAGAACGTGGGACCGGGAACATGCACGATGGTCACTGCATATACCACTTGGACATCTGGGGGTTGTACACGTATTATGTCATTTTGTATGTGGAGTAGACTACAGCAGTTACTCTACACTGCACTCACATGGATAACTCTGTTAGTTTACATATTGATGAGTCCAGTTAATGGTATGTCCATGTGATGTTTACTGGATGTACTCCAGCATTGGGTATGTATATCACAGTGAGCTACACCCGATAATGTGCTACACCTTCATACGACCGTGGGTGCAGCATGCTGGGGTGATGAATACCTCTCATGGGTACATCCCCTGCCTTGGCACAACATCCATGATTACATTATGTGGAGCCCCTCATTAACACAGCGGGGAATCCCTGCTGAGTGTGTGCAGGACAGTGCTTACACACGTGTGCTCCCGTGATTGCTTCTGCTCCAGTAAGCGACAGTTGCTTACTCGATGTTGTGGCAATGGGAGACACTGTTTGCCCCGTTTGGTGTTTTGCCTCTGACAATCGGGCGTGTACCTGCCGATGTACCTGAGAACCTATACACACAGCACCGACAGATGCTGATAGGCGCATGTACTGTTCAGGTGTTGACATTCCGTGTTCCAATGGCTGTTGCGTGTACAATGTTTGAGGTCTGCCTATGTTGGATTCCACAGTGGGCCACATATACATCACAATTTACAGGTGGTCGTGTTTGTGTGCCATCCATTTTACTGTGTGTGCAGGTGGAGAGGGGTGTCAGTCCATGGGGGCCTACACTGTCAGGGTATGTGCTATACGTTCCCTCTTTGCCAAGGCGTAGGCATATTGGGCACGCATCTGTCTGCCTACTGGGGCTGGCACAGTGTGTCCGTAGCCTGGATCCCTCTGTGCCTGTGTTGGCCTTAGCAATTGCGGTGGGCTGTGAGGCCCTCCCCCATTTTGACCCTGCTGCAGCTGTTTCCACAGGATCATATTATGTAGCATGGCACATACTATGATGATGTGGGCACATGTGCCTGTAGAGTACTGCAAGGCTCCACCAGATGTGTCCAAGCACCGGAACTGTGATTTCAGCATCCCGAACACACATTCTATGATGATTCTGGTTTGTGCGTGTGCCTCATTATGGCATTCTTGCATTGGTGTGTGTGCATTTCTGATGGGGGTCATCATCCATGGCTCCAGTGCATAGCCAGCATCCCCCACAAGGTGGCCTTGTGGGATGCCCCCCCTGACAAATACCTGATACAGCTGTGAGGCATGCCAGATATGGGAGTCGTGGTAGCTTCTAGGGCTGCCAGCACACACATCCATGATAATGACCTGGGGATTGCACATGACCTGGCAGTTTATGGAGTGGAATCCCTTATGGTTTATGTATGCCTACCATGCTCACCGGGTGGTGACTTGATATGTATGTGCGTGCAGTCTATCGCACCCAGTACCTCCGGGTAGTTTGCCACACGGTGGAAGTGACACATATTGCTGGCCAACTCCTCCTGAGTTTGGGGGAAGTAAATCTGCTCATTGGCATGTGGTAACATGGCATCCAGGAACTGGTGTAGTACCCTGGATGCCGATGCCTGTGAGATCCCCATTATATCTCCAGTTGGCCTTTGAAATGTACCTGTGGCTAGTATTTGCAAGCTTACACATACCTTCGTGTCCACTGGGATGGGTTCCCCTCTGTTGTTTCTGGTTCTCAGGCGTGGCCGGCACAGCTCTACTATTTGCTGTAAGATGTCCCTGTCCACCCTGTAACGCTCTACTATCTCCAGATCATGTAGCCCCTGGTAGGTTACCCTTGATCTGAACACTCTTCTCCTCCTCTGAGGCCTATGGTGGTTGTCGGCATCATCCTCCACAACACAGTCAGTCTGTAACACATGCTGATGAATCACAGCTATGGCCACTCCCAACATGTACATTTTAAAAGTTCCCCATCTGTTTACACCTATGGTGCAGTGTTTGTGAATACACAGGTGTGTGTTGGGTGCTTTCACACTTTATACTATTTTGCTGTGAACACCGATGATGTCATAGGGTGCGTATGTACGATCGTGGCTACAGGGTATCTTCTGTGTTTTATTACCGGAACCACTATTGTGTTGCCTTTGGTGTTGCATTACATTTGGCTGCCGTAAATTACCTCCTGCCCTTCCCTTTACATTTGTGCACGTTACACCTACCATTTGCTGGCATGCATCCAGCAGCCTGCTTTCATTAGTACTTTCCTAGACCTGGCTTATCTTGCATAATGTGTTCTATTGCCGGTCTACTGTGGGTTTATTCTGCTCTGCTATGACAGTCCTCCTATCTTTGCATTCCAATTCCTCCCATCCTTTCTTTGCAATCCTATGCCTCCCCTATCCTGTTTTGCAGGTTTCTGCATGCAGGCTTGTCTACTGCCGTTGATTGGCCGCCGTGAGTTGATTGGTGTTAATTGCTCAGTAGTACGCCAATTAACCTACTTCTTCATTTCTTTCTTTTCTTCACCTGACCTTCCTGTTTGTGCTATTGTTCGCAGCGCATGCATCTGCATACTGGATTTCGGGCACGTTTTCATCCCCGTGCACATGCGCTTTCGGGCACCATTTGTGCTCTCAGCTGAACGATCCTAGACCCTCCTCCCCACCCCTGTCCTGCAGCTTTGCTTAGCAATGGTCAGGCCAGATTTGCATTGCTCCAATGTGCTTACAGCTACGGTGATACACCCCTCTGCTGATGTCATGTATCACCTCTGAGACACTCTTAGGTGTTATAGCGCTGCGCCGTCTGGTACATCCTTCATCCGGTGGGACGTTTGTGATTCAGTATTACCTGCCTCATTTGCATGGCATTGACTACTAATTCATAGTTACCGCGCCGAACACTGTCGTTGGCCCTTGTCAACCCTTGCGCCTTGCTTGTGGTGTATCATGTGTACCATTGCATATTATGGTGAAATCCTGATTTGTCTTACATTGCGATTTTATGACATTTGTATATATTTTCTTTGTATTCCTGTTTGTGGACACATGCCCTGCAGTTGTAGTGTGCGTTACTGTGGACATGACATTAAATGTTGTTTTTTAGGTGTTGTGCATCTTTTCTTGTGCCATTGGCTGTGTATTTACCCATTGGCATATGTTAACTTTGTAATACATGAGTCTGGTCTGCTTCCATAGCTCCGATGTTCTGTTTGGGAAAATGTAAACTGTGTTTTTTGGTTTACATTTCCATGGGCTTACGCTACGCCTGCGCCACTTCGTGAATCGCTGTATGCCTTCATTTGCATGGTCTGACACTGCGCATGGGGTGATTAGCATACCTATGCTGAGGGCTGCGCAGATGTGGCGTATGCTGGTAGTGCACTTGGAATTGCTTTGTACCTGAATCGCTCGGCAGACATATTTGGTGTTATCCCGCATACGCTACGCCTGCGCCTGGCACAAGCTTCATGAATCCGGGGGACAATTTACATTCAAGAAACATTACAGTATGTATGTTAGTACAAACTTCAGGAATGTGCAAAGGTTATAGCACAAAAAAAATGAAAAACAAACAATTACATCTTACATAAACCAGATAGAATTTGTAGAAAGAGATTAAGCAAATGCTATTCAACACAAACCAGTGTACAGTGTGAGTAAGATGTGTTAACGATGAACCTCATAATGGATAGAAGTATAATAATAGGGGGAGGGTAGTGAAGGAATTTCTAGTGGTGGGAGTATGCAACAACTGACAGATGGAGTATAGGTTATATACTATAATCTCATTCGAGAACTACAAATGGTACCATGCACTGTGCCTTGAAATTACTTCCAGAAATGTATACTGATGCCTTTCTGTTTTTTTTTTTTTTTTTGCAAACGAATACAATCTTTGAAAAAAAAAAGTCCACTGTATCACACACACACACACACACACACACACACACACACACACACACACACACACACACACACACACACTCTAATTTTCTTTATTGAAGGAATTCCACCAAATAACATGCAATGATTGTCTTTGCTGAAACAATTTCACACCAGAATGCAAAATTATTCTCTCTGCTGAAAGAACCCTAATCCAAAATATGTAATAATTCTATCCATTGAATGAACCCCAATCCACAACATATAGTGAGTCTATACCTAAGCCAAGCAGACTAATGAAACAAAAATAAAATAAATACATAAAAGCTCTGCCCTACTATCAGATAATTCTTATCTGAATTTATTAGCATTAATGCTGTCAGTCCCTACAAGGTACATAATGACCCCCTTTGTCAACTTAATGGGCACAAAAAAACATATTGTGCACAACAAATCTTCCTATAATGTTTATTTCATGCTCAGCTGCTGAATGCACATGATACAATTTTACTCTCCCAACGAACAGTGTGAATATATCTTCGTTATTGTACAAACAGAGAAAGTTAAGACCTTTCTCATCACAAAGCAACTCCTTCTCTTCCTCATTGTCTGAATATAAATGAAACACCCCCCCCTTTATCCTATAACCTCTGTCTTTAACTGCTGATTTCCAATGAAAAATGCCTTTTTTTTTATTCTCTTAAAGTGTCAATATGTGTATATATATATATATATATATATATATATATATATATATATATATATATATGTGTGTATGACTAAGTTTCTTGTTGCAAGGAGCACCAGCACCTTAACTTCACATTTAGATGTATCTGTCATACTTTCCTCTAATGTCTTGGTGTAGTACTAAAGTAAAAGGAAGAGCTATTGCCTGAAAGTGTACCAATTGTTCTTGTCCTCAGTATCCTGAATTTCTGTTTTCATGCTTTGTGAATTATTGCCTTGTGCATGTCTACACTGTGCTCCTGTTAACTAATGTTGTTCTGCATTACTTTATGCATAGGTGTAAACACTGCTGTGTTCTTAGCTAGCTATGTGTGCAAGACACTCATACAATGGAAATTAATGCTAGGTATATTGCCTCTGCCTACCTGTATTACTTTTTTTCTCTCTACCCATAGTATTTTTATCTCTTGCTCTTTTCCTGAATTACTTGCTCATAACTAATCCCCCCTCCTCTCTGTTTTTATAGCCCTAGTGGATTTTTCCCTGCAGTTTTCTGCTGGCCACAGTACAGGCAACACAGGTTTGAGGACCTTAACAGATACACTGCAACTCTAACCATCGGTCCGGAAACCACCATTTTAAACTTAAAATAATACCACTGAAGTATGTGTCCCAGTAAATAACTACTACATAAGCTAATCTTTTAATTAATGCTAAACTTTATAAGCACAACAAGAATTTACAGTGTTTTTTTTTGCTAGTCGCCACGAAAAGCAGACGCCAGCAGCTCCTATCCTTTCTCTTTTGTTACCCACTATCCTCATACTGTTTCTGTGTACATTCTCCTGTTCTGTAATTTACCCTTCCCTGAATTCATTTCTAGCCTTACTCATAACTGCCTTTCCTAGTGCACCTGCCCTATTTTACTGTCTTCAGACTCTTACATATTGTTTTTTTTTTGCCCTGCTTTTAGCTGCTAGTAATACCTCTCTCTCCCCCTCCAAAGCCCCTTTCTATTGCAGCTTTTTTTAACCATACAGCACTGGGTTTGCTTCAAGTAAATCTACTTGTGTAGATTGAGGACAGTGTCCTTTTGTAAGCTTACTTCTGCTCATATTTTATTTTATTTCTTTTTATTTTATTTCTGTTGACTATACCTTTAGAAACTTTATATCCTTGTCTCTCAAGCTAGTTTTTCACTATATTTTTCTGATTGTGTCTATGACTTCATCTTGACCAGGGTGCTAGCCCAGCTCCGTTCGCCCCCGCTACCCTCAGGCTCACTTCACTCCCCTACCCTATCCCCGTTCCCACCCACCCCATTACAGTTACCTTTATACCTAACTATCCCTCCGCTTCCTGTACCACTAGCCACTACAATTTCACTTCCTGCCTATTGCCACAACCACCTTACTAATCTGTCAATCTTGTCAACACCACTTCCTCTATACCACTGTCTCTACCTACTCTATCTCACCATATTTTATTCCAACATTTATTATTTTCTAATATCTTATACACTAATCCTTAATCTCTCTATCTCCACCTCTTACCACGCTAATCTCTCTGACCCACTCCTATGTTCACCACCTTCTCACTCATGCAACATATATCCATCTACTTCATCTTTTACTATCTCCCCTAATCTCTTTACTACCTCTACCTCAAGTCTATATAAACTATCCATAATACAGGTTTTTAAACCTTCCCACAAAGCTAAGTCAAAACTATACAAACCCAATCTAGCATCTACTACACACTCTCTCCTCACTAAAAAACCTACTTTGTTCTGGAGATATCCATCCCAACCCTGGCCCCTCTTCTCTCCCCAAAACTACCTCTACACTGCCCCCATCGTACTCCTCTAACAGTCACCAACCTCAGTCACAACAATCATCTCCATCCAAATACTTAACTATTTACTCATTGAATATTCAGAGTCTAGCAAATAAAGTCACTGAGCTGCACTCATGGATAGCTCTCAATACCCCTCACATCCTCTCCCTATCTGAATCCTGTCTCAAGTCACAAATCTCAAATAGTGAAATACTTCCGCCAGGTTATAATATCTTCCGATCTGATAGATCTGTAAAAAAAGGGGGTGGCGTGGCCATCCTCTACTCAAACAACCTTAACCTCTCACCATACCCTTTCCCAATTCCTGACTTCCTCCCAGCTGAAATAATCATCCTTAACTGCCATCTGAATCCCCACAAAAAAACTTGCAATTACCTCTATCTACCTTTCTCCTGGTAACAATCTGCCCATTCTTGAAAACATCCTATCCTGTTTCTCCCACAACATACCATATTAGACACTTATCCTTGGTGATGTCAACATCGATTGGTCCAAATTCACAACTGGCTCCCCCCAACTCAGTATCCACCTACACGGCTTCCACCAACTTATAACATCTCTTACTCGCTTCCATAAAAATTCCACTTTCAGCTCCATCATAGACTGGATCCTTACCAATTGCCCCTACCAATACCACAATCCCACCACTTTACCTGACTCCCTCAGTGATCATCTTCCTACCACCATCTTAAGAAACTACTCCCATATTCCTAAACCCCACCTTATCAAAGACTGTTGAAAACTATCGACTTTCAATTCATCCCAATTTAACTCCATTCTCCACAACATAGATTGGTCCATCCTAAAACACCTCCCCCTAAACGATGCTGTAAGCACTTTCAATAGCATCTTCATGAATACTCTAAACTCCTTAGCTCCCTGTAGGAAGATCAGAGTAAAATCAGATCATGTTCCCTGGCTCTCCAAGGAGACTAGGTCCCTTATGAATCAAAAAGATTGTGCTTGCAAAACCTGGACTAAAACTAAACAACCACCTTTTCTTCAAAAATACAGGCAACTGAGGAACCTTGCAAAAAAACATGCAACTAATGACAAAAAGTTATACTATAGCTCTGCCCAGCTTAACAACAAATCCAGTCCTTGAAAGTTTTGGTCAGCTCTCAACATCTTCTATCCTGGAAAGCCCTCTAATCCCTCCCCATACCCTAAATCTTCCTCTCAGGAAACAGCTACCCTCCTGAATAAACCCCTTATCTCTTCCATCCAAAATCTGGTAACCTCTAAGCCAAACTCTACTTCGACACCCACCTCTCCAAGTCCCACTAACACAAATTTGTTTTCTTTCAAGCCAGTTCCCATTACTTACATCAAATCTCTACTACTCAAGCTAAAACCTTGCTCTCCTTCCACTGACAATCTATCTCCTACATTCCTCAAACTTGCTGCTGACTCAGTTGCCTATCCTATATCTATACTAATTAATCTATCTATTCTGGAATCAACTGTCCCCACCCTTTGGAAATCTTTCTTCACTATCCCTCTTCATAAAGGTGGAAACTCCACTGACCCCTCAAACTACCGACCCATTGCCATTCTGCCCCCCCTCTCCAAGATATTAGAAAAATGTATTCACTCACAGCTTCTCAATCACCTCCTCACACACCACTTACTTGCCCCTACCCAACATGGATTTCGTCCTCACCACATCACCACCACTGCCCTCCTCTCATTCACTCATATCATTTCAGATGCCCTAGATAGCAATAAACTCATTTCCTGTCTCTTCTTAGATCTCTCCAAAGTCTTCAATATTGTCTTTCATCCTCTACTACTATCCAAACTCACAAATCTCCACCTATCCCCCTCCGCACTTGCCTGGTTTAATAGTTACCTATCTGGCAGGTAACAATCTGTCAAATGGCTCTTATCCTCCTCACCTTTCCTTCCCATCTCCACTGGTGTTCCCCAAGGCTCCATCTTGGGACCCTTTTTGTTTAACATCTTCACCAATGATCTTTACACCTCATGCAAAGAATCCTCCCTTATTCAGTATGCCGACAACTCCACACTTATATCCATCTCAAATAATATTTCTGAACTACACTCCCTGACCCAACAGGCCCTACTATCCACTGAACAATGGGTCTCTCACAACCTATTGCTCCTAATTCCCTAAAAGACCAAACTCCTACTTTTCCTTTCCCATTTTCTTTCTCATCACAAAAACCTCCTTTTTTATTACATCTTCTAACAATACAACTATCGAACCTGACACCCACACAAAACTCCTAGGGGTCATTATTGATGACAAACTCAAGTTCAACCTACACATACTCCAATGTATAAAAAAAAAAAAAAAACAGAAACTAGGTCTGCTATATCGGAACAAAAAATGCCTAACCCCTGAATCTAAACTTACCCTGGGCCAGGCACTCCTCCTCCCCTCCCTCTTATATGCTGCCCCAGTTCTTACCAATATGCAGGCCTCCACTCTAAACAAACTCCAACAGACTTACCATAAAATAGCCAGATTCATTACTAACTCCCCATACAACTCACACCACTGCATTTCTTTAAACTCTCTTCAATGGCTTGAACTTCCCCAATTTCTGCTATCTTATCAATTTCATATGCTACACTCTATTCTTTATAAACCCTCCTTCTGTCCATCTCTATCTTCCTTAGTCTTCATCTACATACCATTCCGGACCTTTCATACTACTAACCAACAATTACTTGATATCTACTACCCAAAAAGGTCAGTAGGCAAACTACTTTACAAACACTCTTTTGCCCATGCTTGGAACAAACTTCCCCTTGACTTATGTTCAATCTCCCACACCTCACACTTTAAAAATGAACTAAAAGCTTATTTTCTCAATTTTAGAACCTACCCTTGTCATGACTCTACCTAGTCTTTCTTCCCTTTATGTGCCCTCAAAAGGACCATACTTAGTACCTCATTACACCTCTCTCTCCAATTTGTTTACTATGCATTTGCATAATTTTATACAAACAAAATGTTTTTATAGTTGACCTATTGAACTATATCAATGTAAAATTGTTATTTAGCTTCTTTTTAATGCAACCTTAACTTTATGCATGTAACCCAACATATGTGAATCCTTTTGCTATAACTGCTATATTATATCAATATTGTTTAAAATTGTACTTGTTTAAAATGTACTACTGGAGCTTTTCTCCTCGGGTCTCCACTGAAAATGGGCCACAAGCCCAGTTGGACAAACCCGGTTAACAAATGTCAATAAATAAATAAAATAAAAAAAAAAAAATATATATATATATATATATATATATATATATATATATATATATATACAGAGAGAGAGAGAGAGATTTTCTAGTCGATTTAGTATAATTCTAGTAAACAACTGCCTGTCATTTTAAATGTTAATAATGTGCATTTTGCAAGATGAGGAATTGATCTGTAAACTAGATGTATTTCCCTGAATGTTTATGTGATGCTCTTTCTAAATTATGGTTGTTAGCTAATATACCATAAAATTATGTTTGGTAGTTACCATCCTAGCCATTATATCATACGCAAAAATATTCAGCATTGATATATTTAAATAATTCCATTTATTTATTTATTTGTTTATTTTTCTTTGTTTATCAGAATGTTCCAAGTGGGGTTTATCCCATTTTCTGGAGAACCTGGTACAAAAGATCTGTGTATTGGGCAAGTACATTTAAATACAAAAAACAGAATATATTTTGTAAAATACATTGAGCTTACATGAAAACACAATTATATGAATACGTTTAGAACATATTATATAAAATACAGTAGCCTACGAATTTAAGGAAATACGTTCTTTTCTTTTGTGAAGTAGTTGGTTACAGAGAAATTACACAGACGGACAGTGGCTGTATTATGTAATGTGCTTGTCAGCTGGAAGTACAGAGAAGGGTAACAAAGACAACAAGGAATTTAGCATGAGTTATAACTTAATAGGACAAGTAGTTATATGAAACATTAGATAGACTGAGACAGAGAGCTTGTATAGATCTGTATAAATAATAACAGAGGTAGTGGTAGTTACCTGGGAAGTGGAAGTTTTGCAAGAGAGAAAGTATGTAGAGGGTGAAGTGACAGTCTGTAGAACAATAGTGTAAATGACAGCTGTGGGACAATATACAGTTTTATTTCTTACTGAAAGACTATTATAAAGTTACATGTGTAGGAGTAGGGTACAGAAAGGACAGTAAAGGGGGTGTAACTTTGAAGTTGGAGTTTAGGTTGATTACAGGGAAGGGTTAGCCTGGAGAAGTGCATGAGCACAACCAGTTATTTAGCATGTGTTTGCTTAGTAGTTTGCAGTACATATCAGGAAAAATAATTATTTTAAATTTTAGATTTCAGCAACAAAACAGAACTGCAAAGTCTGTTGAATGCAAAGGTAACATACTGATAGCTATGCAAAAGTAAATCCTTCTTGTCTTATAATGCCCTCTTTAACAAAATGTATACATTTTAAAGCCATTATATTTCCTAATGTAATTTTTTATGTATAGTTTTTGTTAAATTGCCAACAGATAACAATGGGAGTCGGAATAAGCAAGACTTTAAAATGGTATAGTTCATATGCACGGTTCCACTACTATTTAGGGGAGTTTACTATTTAGCTTCATTTATTTAGATTGCATTGTTTATTCCATGTTGATGGGTTAAATAAAAACAAAACTATTATGTCTGATGCTGCATGCATACTACTATGCATTGCTTCAGTAAACCATACTGACAGTGAAAATACACACTGATACATGCAGACAAACATGCTGCATTGTAGAATAAAAAAAGTCTAAAGAAAAATGTTTGAATACATTCCTTTACTGTGAAAGCAACTTGTGTCATCCTGGTCAGTATTTAGGAAGCTGTGCTGTTATATAATGTAAACTTGATTACAGCCATAATTAAATTATTTGCCAGGTAGGGCGGTACCGGACATTCTGCAATGGTATGGTGGGCTACACATGACATAATCAGCATAATGGCTGATGATGCCATTATATGAACAGAAAATAATTTGGTGAAATTCTAAGGGATACAATATTTGTTACCCTGGGAATATATGGTAGACAGACCATTCTGCTTTGCCAGGGTTGGTCTTCCTGATAAGCCTACCAATATAGTTAAACCCACACAGGAAATTCTGAAGGTGTTACAGCTCAATGCCAGGAGCCTAAACAAGAAACTCCACTTGCTGCAAGCTCACCTTACCCTGAACACTTTAGATGTATGTGCAGATCCTGAGACATGATTTAAAACTACTGAGAGCATCCCACCACAGCAGGACTACAATGTCTTCCATACATTTAGCACAATAAGCTACAAAACATAGAGGTGTCTTTATTTACATTAAAGACATCACAAACTATCACACAAAAATCATATGTCTACTGTGGTGATTGAATCTTTCTACATTGCACAACTTATTTGCAGGGATATTGCATCTCGAGCCATACTTGTCATTGTTCCATTCTATTTTGCTCTCATAAGACTAATTATTGAGTGCAATACCTCTTTTTTCAGTATGTACTTGGCTGACCATATGAAAAATTGGAGCATCAGTAAAGGTTCCTCAGAAAAAGAATACATGGTGGGGAGAAGAAGTCCAATGAGGACCAAGTGTCATTATATTCCATCTCCTACTTGTTACTAAGAGGCGACCTATACATGGCCTACAAAGAATCTCCTGATTCCTGCCCTAATGGACCTGTTGCATATCTGTAAAGTAAATAACACCAGAAACACTTGATTCAGGGACATAAACCTTGCCTTTAAAATGCGTAGGACATGCTGGAGGGACAGGCGACTTCACCTTATCTGAGATAAGATTCCCATCCATACAATTATTCAAGCAAAACTTGGATCAATGGATGAGAAACTGTAAATATACCTTTGGTCTGACACCTATGTCTCTGTAATAGAAAGGAAGCTTGTAAATGCTTGGCTGCTAATGCCTAAGTATATATACCCCCACAAAACCCTTAGGAACCAGTACATATCAAATTTTTGGGGGGAAGACTGGCTTGCTTAAAAAGGCCTCTTGGGTCAATAGCCTAGCATTCTACTATGATACTATGATATTGAGCCATAGAATTCAATGCTTCTTAAAGCAGGATTTTTAAACCAAATCATATGGTACAATACTACATGCACTGTCCACTATTACCTGTGGAGCAGTCCACATACCTTGCTTGCTTGATACACAGATCAGGGGTCAGACTATGGATTATGAGATTTAGAGTAGTCCAAAGGAATGTTGCTTGTGCCGAATTCATAAGCATGATGTTTTTTAGTGCTGGGGAGGTGAACAAATTGCTTTCTGCTTGGTTAGGACTAGAGCTTGATATGAGTCATATGTGTGGAGTTAATTCTAGACTTCATTCTCTGCCATGCCCTTTGAATGGAAGATGATTTCTGACAGAATATGTAGGTAATAAAGGAGCTAACTATGAGACTAGGTACAGGAGTCAGGAAGGAACTAGATCACTGGGTTAAAAATCAAATGTAGGCTGCATTAATCAGTTACTGACAGGACAGGTACATTGTTGCATTAGTGAATGCTTTGATCATTACCACACTCTGGCAGATAAGCAAAGACAGCTGTGGCTAATTGTCTAGGCTTGGATATCGAATCCAGTATTGGCAAGGTTTTTAGTGTTATTGGAAGCTGCTATTCCCAGCAGGGTATGTACATAATGGGGTCAGTGATCATGACAGTAATGGATGTGGTAGGTAGAAGGAGGTTCCAATTATTTCCCTGAAAACTGTATTGATTTTGGTGGGCTTTGATCTCAGTATTACACAACAAAAAACAAAAAGTTAAGTATCTCAAGGCCTAACGTGACAGTTAAATAGCTGCTGCTATTTCTACCAAAGTAGGGAATGGATGGGAAGGTTTATCATATCTCTTTGGTATTCGGTACGCAGAAGATGGAATCAAGCTTCTTTCAAAATAAGTGTGGGCAGTTATGAAGCTCCAGAAACAGACACAATGTGTGACAGATTTTGAGATAAGACTTTTAACCTATGAGATTGATAAGGAAATTTCAAAAAGGCGTACATTCTACAGGCATTTTCAGCATTCAGTGCTGATTATAAAACACTTGCTTTCAAAGATTTCAAACCTTCCATACTTGAAAAAAACTGGTGCCAGTTGTCTTCAGAGGTTGACATAAGGACACTTTTGTGACTCTCCATCTTCTATCTACGCCCTTATGCCAGGTGCACACCTAAATTGAATGGAATATATAAGGAATAAGAGGTTCCTTTTCATGACGTTTGATATAGTTAACTGTCTCAGTATTAATCCTAGAAAGTTGTGGCCAAATTTATTTTTCAGAATAACTTTTAATCAATGGTATATGCATTCTTTTCAGAAACATTTGATGCCATCTGTTTATGGAATAAAATGAGTCACCGGCATTTATTTACTTGTACATTTTGTTTATTGAGTTATGTAAATTTGTTTCAGGGTAGGGTACTAATACTGATCCTAAGAGGTGTCAGGCCTGGCCTGGTTGTGTAAAAGAGGCACACAGTTTGCATAGCAGAACAACATAAAAAAACAGCAGGAAATTGTAGTTTTGGTTATGTTAGCTTTTATCTTAAATTGTCAAATAAGTCCCTAATCAGATCAAATGAATAGTTGGAACTTACAATACCTCTGAGTCAGGTAAAACTTTTCATTACATTAATGAGTTGAGAAGAGAGGGGGCAGAGAAATAAATAAATAAATAAAGGAACCAACAAGCACCGCAGTACTGAACATGAACATGTGGAAGAGTGATGCGGTAGTTAAGGAGAACAGGGCGGTGCTGGGAGCAGAAGAATGAGTTAATTCTAACAGTAAGAGAGGGTATGATCTGTTCTTTTGTTAATGCTGATATCTTTTCTTTTATTTCTGTTAGACCACTGTCCATAGTAACCATTTTAAGTAAAAGAAAAATACATCCAGCTTGATTATGGCTTGAGATGCAACAGCAGACATTCAAGAAACATGGCTTAGAAGAGTTACTTGTTTTCTACAGCTTGAATAATTTTGGTTCTTCATTCCTCATTTTAAACTTGTCATTTCTTGTAATTACACATTGCTTCCAAAACTGGTACAGTTTAGAGGTTTGTTTCTTTAGCTCCAAGATAAGCATTTCCTGTCTAAATAACTTCTTAATTTCCTCTGCCACACAAAGATTTTCTATGACACTGTGACCACATGGTGTTATCTTTATTTCTGCATGAACTTATCTTGCTCAGTTTAGCACTAAGCTCTAAGCGCAGCCTCAGTCTGTTGGGCCGGTGAGAACAATCACCACAGACCACTGCGCTTTGACGTTTAAGAATCTACTAAGTGTCACAAAGGCCGCATCCTGCACTTAAGCGCCCTGCTCATTTGTATCTACTTAGTTTTAGAGATCCACTATCAAGTCATAACTGTTGATATGTGTCAAAAAAGGTGCCGATTCATTGCAAACTCTTACAAGAAGCATGGGAGGAGGAAACAAATTATGATCTCCATAGTGTTAGTATATGTAGAAATAATATCCAACTGATATCTAAAATATAGAGCAGCACAGTCAGAGGTCAGAAATATAGACTGAATGCAGCTATTTGATTAGTTACATTTTATTTTAAGTGCATTTCAGAAATAATAGCGAAGAGCTCCAAATGGTAATAATCATGCAATTATAGTGAAAACACATTATTTCAATCATTCTACCAATCTTTTAACTTCTGGCAAATATAGTAACTAATGTTATTTTTTAACTTGTGTAGCAAGGATGAGATCTTGAGACACTGTATATGATGTGTGGGGCTTGATGCAGAAATGCCTATATTTGATTCAGTAACGATAACAGGACGCAATGTTCAAATCAGTATATTACTTACACTACGGACAATGCTGATGGAAATGAGAAATGAAAAGGAGCTCTAAAAACTAAATACAATTTGATACACAGCTCTGGTAGCCCAAGAGCAACTACTATAACTAACCATGTAAAATAAAATGACTGCTACAAAGAAAATGGTCTGTTATCTATGCAGCATCCCTTACATAAAGAGTGATAAGCAGGTAAGGAACATATGTACTAGAGCTGTACTCTAATACAAAAATGCAATCATCAATTAACATGCATGGTCACAAAATGTAAGGTTTTACTTATCTGAAGGAACATGAAATGTAGACAGACTTCATGTATAGCTCTCTCTCTTTCTATATATATATGTGTATATATATATATATATATATATATATATATATATATATATATATATATATATATATATATATATATATATATATATATATATACGTATGTTTGATCACAAATGCACTTCATTATGGCTATATTGTATGGTGAATACTGTTGTCGGTGAATTAGAATGAATTATGCTACAGCCAAAGTATATAACATTGACAATAGCAAAATAAATGGCATTTCCCTTTCTTCAACATTGTGTGACTGTGTTTTTCTTTTGATCAGCGTTCAGTGATATTTATTATGCAGATGTGCTAGCACTAGCTCTTAAGCCCTGTGTATGATTTTTTATGTGTAACATATGTGCAACTATGATGACTTGATTGTTTTTTGGCATACTGTTTACAGTATCACATCATTTTACTTATGTGCACCTTAATTCTTATATAACAGTTCACAGAAAAAAATTGATCAATGTATTATGTCTTGAACAAGTTTTCAAAGATCATCAATTTTATATATATATATATATATATATATATATATATATATATATGTGTGTGTGTGTGTGTGTGTGTGTGTATGTCATATATATATATATATATATATATATATATATATATATATATATATATATATATATATATATATGTATATATAAAAACACTTTATAATCTCGAAATACTGAAATGTCGAATTTCAGTATCTCGAGACTATAAAGTCGAAGTTTTGAAATAGCGAAAGTGCATAATAGCGAATTTGAATATCTCAAATTCACGGTTATAGATTTATGCTGTGTAATGTCCGGGGTTGTATGTGGATGGTGTGCGGTGCCATGTGTGGATTTAGGTGTAATGTCAGGTAAGTGAGTGTTTTGTAAGGGTTTTGGGTAGGAATTTGAGTGTATGTGAGTGTGCTGATATGTGTGTGTGTGTGTGTGTGTGTGTGTGTGTGTGTGTGTCTGTGTTTGTCATTCGTATCCTGTGTGGAGGTGGTAGCATATCTAAGCAGGGGGTGCAGGGAGGCGTGCCCCCCTACCTATTTGTGATCTATGTTTGTGGATGTGTGCTGCTTTATTTGTTTATTTTGTGGTGTGGGTGTTGTGGTATATGTGTGGTTTGGTGTGTGGTGTGTGTTTGGTGTTTTAAATTTTGCGGTTTTGGGCTTCGCAGCTTTGTGGATTCGATTTCATGGTCTCGAAAAAATGAAATTTGAGATTTCAGTCTTTCAAGATTATGAAGTGAATCTATATATATATATATATATATATATATATATATATATATATATATATATATATATATATTTCACAAACATCAGAATAAAGATTCAGGCTACTAAAGAACCTTTGGCAAAGTAATGTAATGGCTGTTCTTTTGCATTGTGTAGCAGCTCTGCTAATGTTGAGCCAGGCTTAGTGTACATGATCACCTTTAGTTAGGAAACAGGACAACAGGACTAGATTCCTACTGATTATCACATAAATAGAACCTGATGAATTGACATTCACAATAATTATCATTACATCAATCTTGCATGAACATGCTGACAAAGGATGTGGATAGGGACATAAAGCTGCATTACAACAAAGGATAATGTAGATGCGATATATGCTAATCGAATGGTTGACTTCAGATAACAGTTTGCAAGGATGGAAGATACATTATGTGATGAATGCATCAAATGCAGTCATAGCATATAAGGATGTATATACAGGGAACTGATGTATAAAACCTGACAGTACCAATGTATTCTCCATCTCATCCTTTATACACAAGAACAAAAGGACCTTAGAGCTGTAATGTCAGTAACTCAGAAATGGACAGGTTTAGGCAAAGAAATGACAGTGGCACCAATAGGAAATGCGTTTGTCACCTAATGTCATTTAAGTCAGGCAAATGTTGAATGTGTATGTAAATGATACATTGCAATTTAAGAAAACAGCATACACAAGTGACCAATGCCAAGACTGAGCAGATGGTATGTCGAGTCCATTTCTGCCATTGCTGATTTGCAAACTTATCTGATGTATGAATACTGGGCATGCTCACTTACAATCACAGTGGCAATAACAGAACAGCAATTCAAGAGTGGAAACACAACGGAAACTGTTGTAACACAGGAACAATGACATCTCCTGATGGTCACCCTGCATTTCATAAAGTTAGACATGTTTATGAAATCACGCATCTGCCAATAAGCCATATATTGTGACAGGAACAACGGCAGTATTAAACACACATCTAGAGGATGACATGCAATGCACAGTATCATTATCTTGTGAATAGGTAATGCATATTAGCAAGGAATGACCCAAGAAACATTTCCATCATGTCCTTTCAGAACAGATTTCTAAGCAGATAGCAGAGAAATGTGTAATGCTCATAGGCACCACAGAGATACACATATTGTTCACATAAGGAAGGACACCCCCCCAGAAGGCAGACAGTACTATCATACCATATAAGCTGAAATGATGACTCACCTGGTATGATAATGCATGAAAAAAGCTGGCCCATGAATGTGAGTATAAGCCACTGTAGTCTAACAGACAGATGCTACCAGATTCAAACCTCTGCCCATTATACATGAAACTCTCCAGACCCTTGTATTGGCTGCATGCTCCACATCAGATAGCAATGGAGTCTATCACAAATAACTGGATTGAATGTGTATATGTGTGTGTGTGTGTGTGTGTGTGTGTGTGTGTGTGTGTGTGTGTGTGTGTGTGTGTGTGTGTGTGTGTGTGTGTGTGTGTGTGTGTGTGTGTGTGTGTGTGTGTGTGTGTGTGTGTGTGCGTGCGTGCATGTGTGTGTGTGTGTGTGTGTGTGTGTGTGTGTGTGTGTGTGTGTGTGTGTGTGTGTGTGTGTGTGTGTGTATGTGTTAACACAGGACATATAGTCAGTGCATTTGCCAGATGAGCAGTCACAGTAGGACATGCCCAGAATAAACATTTGAATGCGTACAATGCAATGCAATGCAGGACCCTTTCAGCCCTGCTAAAAACTGTACCAAGGCCCCTCTCCATTATATCCTCAACTAGCCCTGTCAGCAATTGACACCTCCACTAGTACTGCTCCAGGAGGGTACCACTGCACCAGTAGCTGGGGCAGAACTACTTGAGATACTTGGAGCAGGTGGGACAGGGGTTGTGGAGACAACACTGAGAGGTTGTGATCCTTAAGTTCTTGATGTCTGCACTGCCATAATTGGCGGTATGGTGGGTCAAGCTGCAGTGGTCAGTGTACCTCTCTGTGCTGTTGATGATTCATTTTCATCAGCCAGTTATGCAACCAGCAGATTATTAATAAATCCTCCTCCTTCTCAAAAAAAAAAAAAAACACAAGGGTGGGGTACGACAAAAAATTGAGAGATGATTAGATACATGTCATGTAACATTACAGTACACTTTAAACAAACTTCTATTTGGCAATACATAAACAATTATGATAATTTAATATTGCACATCTTTACAGCATCCATATATGACAGAAATGTAATTAAGTGTTATTAAATAAACAAATATCACTGATCTGATCTAAGAAACAGTTGTCTTTGTTTCACTATGATGGATTGTAATTATGCATTTTTGCTAAATAATTACAATTGCTGTAATGTAATTCTTCCTGACAGAGTGCTAAGATCTTATAAATAAATAATTATCAATTAAAAAAACTGTTCCTGGGTCCTGAACCCACACACAGTAAAGCTGGTATTCTAGTTGCCTAATGCAAGCAGCCGCACTTATTGGAGAAGGCATGCATGTTTGAGATGAATGATGAGGTGTGCCTGCTCGAGATGCTAGTGCTTAAAGGAATGAAAATAAAATTGTATTCTTAATTTTTACTTGACTCATACATATCCTGTGTCTGTCTGAAGTAAGTTAATCTCTCCTGGTACACCTCATGGTTTTCAGCAATCTCCTTTGTTATTGTAGAGAACAAAAATATGACAAATATATATACAAAAGCATAATGAGTAACTATGTTGGTGGGCTAGAAAATCACTGCCATATCATAGGTCATGGGTCATTATACTTACATAACTGGGATATGTTCCTAGTCCTAGCCTCCCATTGGTTTAGGAGTTCCTGCTTTTGCTTCTTAAGGTCACTGTAGTGGTAAAGACATTGCTCCTCATTGCATGGAATGCCATTTGCAGTGGAGATAGTGCTGGCTAAGCTATTCCAAGCCTCAGCTATTTACTGAGACCCGGTATAACCCCCCTGCAGCAGCTTATGGCTGCAGTGCTTCACAAGGCGTGCCACAAATATCCTGGTCTCCTAAACACCCTAGCTTTGTGCTATGAATCAAGTAGTATTCTCTCATTTCTGCAAAACTCTAGCTTACAAACTAAGTTTGAATTAGTGATTAGTTCAGATCTCACATGTTACTGGTATTGCACAAACATGCACACCTTCCCAACTGCATTTGCATGATTGTAATCAGATGGACCCCTTGACAGACACATTGGCTGTACTTATAGCAGACAGCAGTCAAGGTGTGAAACATGGTCTTGAGCTGTGCCATGTGTGATGGCCCATCCAGTATCAAAGGCTCCAGTGTTCAACAATGTAATGCATACTGGCATGACTTTTGAAACTTGCACTTTGGAATCTGAAAGATAGATGAATTCTGGCATTTTATCAATTTGAGGCTTACCCAGTAATAATAGTATTGTAATGGCTAGGAAGTGAACCCATGGGATAAAGGAGGCAAAAAGTCCAACCTAATGTATTGACTGACATGGCCACAGGAGAACTAACTTTATACTATGGAAATTTGACATTTACTGTTATTTGAAAGAGTGGAGATACACTTCAGAGAGGCTTATATGTGTGCGATTCTAATCTGTTTTTGGAATGCATTCCTAAGTAAAGGTCATTCCTACTGCAAGTAATTATGGTTCCCATACATACAATTGAATGTGATGATCAAGACATTTCAGTTTATGTTATATACATACTTCAGAAGACATAAAGGTCCTATATACATCATTGGAAAATGTGAAGAGTTATGATGGTTACAACAAATGTATTGTGTCCCTCATACATATGCAAGTGATTTTTATATGAAATGTATTCATTGTTTTGTTTAGAAAGTTGGACATTCCTTAGGTTGGGTGTATTTGTAAAACATTAGTCATATGTGCTAGTAAGTACATTTTCATCATGAAAGGCTTACTCATACATTGCTTGCAAGACACCAGTTTAACATTATCATTTTTCTTTACTGTTACAGTCCTATTCAAAATTTTTTTGAAATATGGAATTATTAAACCTTTTTAAAAAGTTTCTTGCAGTTAGCTTTGCACCCTTAATAACCTGTATTATTTCTCATTGCTTATTAGACTTTGTGCCAAAGATATAGTTGTACAACTGGTAGGATTTCTCATCTTAGTACCGTCCAGAGTGCAGAAGACAGTGCAATGTTGCCAAATGTGGTTGAGCTATCTAAGGTAGCCTAAACTAAATTGTTCACTTTTTCCCTCAAGTAATGAACAGGGTTTGCACAATGTCAAGTGCGGAGCAAAAAGAAAAGGTATTAAAATGGTTACAGATTTTAGGAAAATTACAGCTAGGGAATGAAATGCAATGCATGGGTATATGTACCAATGACCAGAGCAAGAGGTGCATTCAAGTGAACAATTCTTCCTTCTTACATCTCCTTGCAACATCAGACATGAACTTTGTGGAACACATTATCAGACTTGTGGTTAGTGACATTTTAGTTTACAGTGGGTGTCCTAAAATCACATGTTCCTAACAATAGTGACAACAGTTGATTTTAAACAACACAATGGTATCACAAAATGTGATGAAATATATATTCAGACAATGCTCTGTATAAGTATCATGTCAGTGGTTTCAAACCTTGCATCAGATATATTTTATCCCTAAGTTCAATTGCACTTATAACTTGTGCTACAGAGGAAAAACACATGGCAGGTGTATTTTTTCCTAAGTAATATTCAGAGTGATGTCTGCTGCACAATACAGTGTTGCTGATGTGTGTGACCTATGGCAGCCTAAACTAACTTTTTCAACTTTTTCCTTAAATTGTGAAAGTGATTTTCATGCTGTCAAGTGGTGTGTAAATAATGCAAGATGAGACAAGATATGGAAAATGCAGCATTGAAATATTGGGACTATCTCCTATATATCAATGTACTTGCAGACTTTTTTAAAGTCTCTTCTTCCTGTCACACCCTTAATAGGTATATATAAGAGAGGGGGGACTGTGAAAGCTAATTTTTCTTGCTGTCAGGGTAATCAGAGACACCTTCAAGTCATTAACAGGTAACACTTTTCAATGTCCGTTGTTGCATTAATTGGGCATATGCTTGTAGCTCAGTAGGTCCTTACACCATGTTTGCATTTCCAGCATTTACTGCAGATTTTGGCATTAAGGAATGCTAATGATTTCACACCTCATTTACATACAGAAAGCTCACAGAGTTGAATCTCCACTATATAAAGATAATTTGTGTAGCTAATGCCCTGTCATCATAATGGGGAGACTGTTTTGAAACACAGAGCTAATTACTGGTAGAACAGCAGGACTTTGGGATGTTTAATGGTTTTCTACAGTGCTGTACTATCAAGGTATGTTGCTATTTCTTAAATAATGCTTGCATTTTAATACTAATAGGTGAAATGCAGTGACTGATGAAAATCATTTGCATAACTTTAAATGCATTTACATTTACTCCTTACTTTTGCCATATCCATTTTTAGATCTCTATAATTATGCTACTGAATGCCACATGACCAATGTATTATTTAATTTGTAATAGCAGGAAAAGGAACATGTGTTCTGTTTGTGTATTTCTACTTGACTGAATTCCATAGGACTGGATAAGGAAGTTATAACAGTTTGGTGCTACTTTTCTAAAGCTGCATTGATAATTGCTAAATTGTTAATGCAGAAATGTATTACAAAGTTTAAATCTGTGTAATTGTCATTGTGGAGAAGCTATACAATATGTGCTGATAATTGAGTTCAAAATACCCTTCTTTTTACCTGTTTTGGGGAGCTTAGATTTGGGGGATAACTTGTGTATTGACATAGGGCCTATGCATATTTTGATATGAGAGTAATCAGTGATATATATTTTTCTTTACAGTTTCCACACTTCCTTTCATTAGTACAGGCACAAATTGTGTCCTTGAGGGCTTTTCCTGTAGGATGCTATCAGAACACAGGCATTAACATGGTTAAGTAAAGTTTGTGGATTTGATAGGCATCAGTTTTCCTACTTGTGTGTGCATGGGAACTTAGGCTTTGACCGAGGTAGTGATTGTGTGCTCTTTCCCTTATTCCTTAGCCAGAGCCAGGGCACATGGTGAATGGCTCCATTTGCTAGAACCATCTGCAGCTGGTGGTTCCCCCACAGACTCCTTATCTGTATTTGCTGCTGCTGCTGGCCCTGCCTGTGATCCTGACTCTTGCTGTCCTTGATGGAGCTATTTCTTGAGAATGATATTGTGTAACATGGCACACACTGTAAGCAGTTCAGCACACATACCCAGGTCACATTGCAGTGCAACAGCTGATGTGCCCAGGCACCAGAACCTTGATTTAGGCAACCAAACACATGTTCTATGATATTTCTAGCTTGAATATAGACCTCATTGCATTTTTGCTCAATGGGGCTGTGCAGGTTTCTCATGGGTGTCATGACCCAAGGCTCCACTATATAACCTGCATCCCCTACTAGGTGCCCTTGAGGAATGTCACCCCCAGTAACCCTACGGTAGAGCTCACAAGTGTGCCATATGTCTGAGTCATGGACACTGCCTGTGTTACCTGCACTGACATTGTACATGATCACTGGACATTACAGACAGCCTGAACGTTTACAGAGTGGAAATAATTTCTGTTGCTGTACCTCCTTCCCTGTTCACTGGGAGGGGATTTTATTTGTATGTGTGTGCAATCTATGGCTCCCCACACTTCGGAGAATAATTCTACTTTATGGAATTCCTGCATGTTTCTTGCTTTCTCCTGTGGTGCTCGTGGAAAACAGATATGCTCCCTTGCATGTAAGTAATATTGTATTTAAAAAATGATGCAGTATTGCCTGTGACACCCTAAGATATTCTCTGTGGGTCTCTGGAAAGTACCATTGGCTAGTATACACAATGCTAAACATACCTTTGTTTCCATGAGGATGGGTTCTCCATAATTTCTATGGGGCCTGAGTTGAGGGCTGCAGAAGTTGTATATTTCCTTGAGCGTTTCTCTGTCCACCCTGTATCTGTCAACAATTTCTGTTTCATGCAATCCATGGTATGTCAAATGGGGTCTAAACACCTTTCTTTTTCTTCTTGCCCAGGGTCTGGCAGCAGCAGCAGCCTGACTTAAAGCCTGTCTCAAACAGAGCATAATAATGGGAGAAGCAACCCCTGAAATACTTTTTTTCTAAGTGTAATCGTGCCTGTATATTGTACATGGAAAAAGCTTACACTAATTGTTCACAATTAATTTATAGTCTCCCTGAATAACTCTGCCATATAAGATTGGTTAATTAGCGTGTACTTTAGCTCCATATACTTTTACTAGCATAGTCTGCTACTCCCCATTGTTGTGCAGCTCTACACATCATGTATAGGTACTTAATGAATACCAAATTGCAGTCTAGTGCCACCAACATGATCACTACTGTTAATGAATCCTGCCCAATGTATTTCACAACCCCCCCATTAACCAAATTGGATCAACTAAACAGATGTCGAATGAAATGCTTTGAAATATATCTATATCAATATATATATATGCAAATGTATATATATATATATATATATATATATATATATATATA
Organism: Protopterus annectens; assembly: GCF_019279795.1. Taxonomy (NCBI): domain Eukaryota; kingdom Metazoa; phylum Chordata; order Ceratodontiformes; family Protopteridae; genus Protopterus; species Protopterus annectens. Next base: position 1,078,035,933 of record NC_056725.1, read on the forward strand.
TATATATATATATGTATATATCCATGCTGTTCTCCTGTGTTTTACAAAAAGTTCAACAAATGCAGGGGTGTGATGTAATGTCGATACTTTTAAGTGGGGTTGGGGGGGTTGAGAGCATTTGTGCGTGTGTGTGTGTGTGTGTGTGTGGGTGTGTGGGTGTGTGGGTGTGTGTGTGTGTGTGTGTGTGTGTGTGTGTGTGTGTGTGTGTGTGTGTGTGTGTGTGTGTGTGTGTGTGTGTGTGTGTGTGTGAATTAGGTTAGGGTTGGAATGAGTAAAGGAAGGGTGTTGTGTATCTGTGAGTGAGTTTGTGTATTTTAAGGTCAGGGTAAGAGTTAGGTTAGGTGATAGATGTGTGTGAATGCTTGTGTGTCTGAGTCTGCCTTGTAGAGTGGCAGTGTTACTGGATGGTTTTAGTGATATAAATGTGTAGGGTTAGGGTTGGGGGAAGGGCAGCATTATGATTAAGGTTACCATCCATTACTAAGGTTGTACAGGGGGGTGGAGCCCCCTCTGCCATCTTTAGTAATGAGTGCTAACTCTAACTTTAATGCTCCCCCTTCCCCAACCATAACCCTACATCTTAGCATCTTTAAAACCTTCCTGTAACACTCTCACTATTCAGACAAATTTGAGGCTAGTGTTATGGATGGTTTAATTGTAATATTGGGAGAGGAAGTAGTTTTTTGATTTTGTTTCTGTTCACTATTGTATATGATCAGACTTATTTTGTTGGTGTTTTACATTTGGCATTAGGGTAATTCAGTCACACACAACAGACCCGTGCGTAACACTTTTCAATGTTCGTTGTTGCATTAATAGAGCATATGCTTGTAGCTCAGTAGGTCCTTACACCATGTTTGCATTTCCAGCATTTACTGCAGATTTTGGCATTAAGGAGTGCTAATGATTTCACACCTCATTTACATACAGAAAGCTCACAGGGTTGAATCTCCAATATATAAAGATAATTTGTGTAGCTAATGCCCTTTCATCATAATGGGGAGACTGTTTTGAAACACAGAGCTAATTACTTGTAGAACAGCAGGACTTTGGGATGTTTAATGGTTTTCTACAGTGCTGTACTATCAAGGTATGTTGCTATTTCTTAAATAATGCTTGCATTTTAATACTAATAGGTGAAATGCAGTGACTGATGAAAATCATTTGCATAACTTTAAATGCATTTGCATTTACTCCTTACTTTTGCCATATCCATTTTTAGATCTCTATAATTATGCTACTGAATGCCACATGACCAATGTATTATTTAATTTATAATAGCAGGAAAAGGAACATGTGTTCTGTCTGTGTATTTCTACTTGACTGAATTCCATAGGACTGGATAAGGAAGTTATAACAGTTTGGTGCTACCTTTCTAAAGCTGCATTGATAATTGCTAAATTGTTAATGCAGAAATGTATTACAAAGTTTAAACCTGTGTAATTGTCATTGTGGAGAAGCTATACAATTTGTGCTGATAATTGCGTTCAAAATACACTTCTTTTTTACGTGTTTTGGGGAGGTTAGATTTGGGGGATAGCTTGTGTATTGACATAGGGCATATGCATATTTTGATATGAGAGTAATCAGTGATATATATTTTTTCTTTACAGTTTCCACACTTCCTTTCATTAGTGCAAGCACAAATTGTGTCCTTGAGGGCTTTTCCTGTATGATGCTATCAGAACACAGGCATTAACATGGTTAAGTAAAGGTTGTGGATTTGATAGGCATCAGTTTTCCTACTTGTGTGTGCATGGGAACTTAGGCTTTGACCGAGGTAGTGATTGTGTGCTCTTTCCCTTATACCTTAGCCAGAGCCAGGGCACATGGTGAATGGCTCCATTTGCTAGAACCATCTGCAGCTGGTGGTTCCCCCACAGACTCCTTGTCTGTATTTGCTGCTGCTGCTGGCCCTGACTGTGATCATGACTCTTGCTGTCCTTGATGGAGCTATTTCTTGAGAATGATATTGTGTAACATGGCACACACTGTAAGCAGTTCAGCACACATACCCAGGTCACATTGCAGTGCAACAGCTGATGTGCCCAGACACCAGAACCTTGATTTAGGCAACCGAACACATGTTCTATGATATTTCTAGCTTGAATATAGACCTCATTACATTTTTGCTCAATGGGGCTGTGCAGGTTTCTCATGGGTGTCATGACCCAAGGCTCCACTATATAACCTGCATCCCTACTAGGTGCCCTTGAGGAATGTCAACCCCAGTAACCCTACGGTAGAGCTCACAAGTGTGCCATATGTCTGAGTCATGGACACTGCCTGTGTTACCTGCACTGACATTGTACATGATCACTGGACATTACAGACAGCCTGAATGTTTACAGAGTGGAAATCATTTCTGTTGCTGTACCTCCTTCCCTGTTCACTGGGTGGGGATTTTATTTGTATGTGTGTGCAATCTATGGCTCCCAACACTTCAGAGAATAATTCTACTTTATGGAATTCCTGCATGTTTCTTGCTTTCTCCTGTGGTGCTCGTGGAAAACAGATATGCTCCCTTGCATGTAAGTAATATTGTATTTAAAAATTGATGCAGTATTCATGTGACACCCTAAGATATTCTCTGTGGGTCTCTGGAAAGTACCATTGGCTAGTATACACAATGCTAAACATACCTTTGTTTCCATGAGGATGGGTTCTCCACAATTTCTATGGGGCCTGAGTTGAGGGCTGCAGAAGTTGTATATTTCCTCGAGCGTTTCTCTGTCCACCCTGTATCTGTCAACAATTTCTGTTCCATGCAATCCATGGTATGTCAAATGGGGTCTAAACACCTTTCTTTTTCTTCTTGCCCAGGGTCTGGCAGCAGCAGCAGCCTGACTTAAAGCCTGTTTCAAACAGAGCATAATAATGGGAGAAGCAACCCCTGAAATACTTTTTTTCTAAGTGTAATCATGCCTGTATATTGTACATGGAAAAAGCTTACACGGATTGTTCACAATTAATTTTTAGTCTCCCTGAATAACTCTGCCATATAAGATTGGTTAATTAGCATGTACTTTAGCTCCATATACTTTTACTAGCATAGTCTGCTACTCCCCATTGTTGTGCAGCTCCGCACATCATGTATAGGTACTTAATGAGTACCAAATTGCAGTCTAGTGCCACCAACATGATCACTACAGTTTGCATAGCTGTTAATGAATCCTGCCCAATGTATTTCACAACCCCCCCCCATTAACCAAATTGGATCAACTAAACAGATGTCAAATGAAATGCTTTGAAATATATCTATATCAATATATATATATATATATGCAAATGTATATGTATATATATATATATATATATATATATATATATATATATATATATATATATATATGCTGTTCTCCTGTGTTTTACAAAAAGTTCAACAAATGCAGGGGTGTGATGTAATGTCGATACTTTTAAGTGGGGTTGGGGGGGGTTGAGAGCATTTGTGTGTATATGTGTGTGTGTGTGTGCGTGTGTGTGTGTGTGTGTGTGTGTGTGTGTGTGTGTGTGTGTGTGTGTGTGTGTGTGTGTGTGTGTGTGTGTGTGTGAATTAGGGTTAGGGTTGGAATGAGTAAAGGAAGGGTGTTGTGTATCTGTGAGTGAGTTTGTGTATTTTAAGGTCAGGGTAAGAGTTAGGTTAGGTGATAGGTGTGTGTGAATGCTTGTGTGTCTGAGTCTGCCTTGTAGAGTGGCAGTGTTACTGGACGGTTTTAGTGATATAAATATGTAGGGTTAGGGTTGGAGGAAGGGCAGCATTAGGATTAAGGTTACCATCCATTACTAAGGTTGTACAGGGGGGTGGAGCCCCTCTGCCATCTTTAGTAATGAGTGCTAACCCTAACTTTAATGCTCCCCCTTCCCCAACCATAACCCTACATCTTAGCATCTTTAAAACCTTCCTGTAACACTCTCACTATTCAGACAAATTTGAGGCTAGTGTTATGGGTGGTTTAATTGTAATATTGGGGGAGGAAGTAGTTTTTTGATTTTGTTTCTGTTCACTATTGTATATGATCAGACTTATTTTGTTGGTGTTTTACATTTGGCATTAGGGTAATTCAGTCACACACAACAGACCCGTGCATCTACATATTTGTGTGTGTGTGTGTGTGTGTGTGTGTGTGTGTGTGTGTGTGTGTGTGTGTGCATGTGTGCATGTGTGTGTGTGTGTGCATCTATGGATCTACTTTGTAAATTCGAAATACCACAATACTGAACCTTAAAGTAAAGAGACCAAAACCACAAAAACACAATACCCTGAGACTTTAAATGTTTGAGTGTCAAAACATCGAAAAACACCACACAAATATAACCTTCCTCCCTCCACCATTAAAAACCGAACCAACAAACAAACTACAGCCAACTCTTCGACATTTAAGCAGTGGGCAAGCCCTTCTGAACCCCCCACACCCCTGCTAATTAAGCATCTCAACTCCAAGATCAGACTACCATGAAGAAATATGTAAATTAACAATTGCGAGCTGTACACTTTCATTGCCTAATTTAAAATCAATACCTTCTATAAACAGAAAACTGTAGTTCCACTACAAATCACCACTTGCAAAAAAAAAAAAAAACACAAACTGTCACATATATATTCCGATGAGCAAACCACACAACCATAAACTTAAAACAAGAAAAAATTATTTTCCAGACCCTGAAATAATCCACACCTACCGTAAGCTTTACTACCTCAGAAATTAATGGCAGCCGTAGCTATTTTTGACAAAACTACTGTACCTTAAAGAAACACCATATAATTTACATCTACACCACAGAATAATTACTTACCCTTTGACATTCTAATATTAGGGTTTGTACACTTTCAGAAAAAAAATGATTTTGACATTTTCATCTTACTATTTTGATGTTCAACATTGTGGTATTTTGAAATTACAAAGTAGACCCAAATATATCTATCTCTCTCTCTCTCTCTCTCTATATATATATATATATATATATATATATATATATATACAAAAACACACAAAAACACAAATAGACACACACACACACACACACACACACACACACACACACACACACACACACACACACACACACACACACACACACATTTATTTTATTTATTTCAGTTTGATGACCGGGGAGAAAAGCTCCACATTACATAGCAAACATTAAAATACAACAGATAAAATTAAGATTGAAAGATACAGATACATTAAGATACAACAGATAATATTAAGGTTTATGGATACAGTTAAATTGTAATACAGAGACAGTATGAGGTACAGTGGTTAAATAGTATGTGAGACATATATTGACATGGTCGGGTCAAAGGTTACATAGAATCTGAGTCTTGTTATGGCTGAATGGTAGAACAAGCATAAATGTTAGGGAGGGGGAAAAAAGGAAAGAAAACTGTTTACAATATTTACATTATATACACAAGACAACAGTAAAGAATAAGTAAAATCCATGGAGCAAAGTTGTTGGGAATAGGAGTAGTATGGAAATACAATTAGTGTAGAGAGAGTAGAAGGCTAGGTGTGGAAAGTGCAATTGCACTTCCAATTAGAGAACAAGTAGGAATGGAGTTGGGTTTGAAGTTGTCAGGGTTTTCTGTCATTCGTAAGGAAGGAGGGAGAGAATTCGATTTTTTGGCTAAGGAAAATAAAGGAAGTGTTATCCGGCAGGTCGCTTTGATGTGTGGACAGTGATTAAGTTTAGGTGAGCAGATCTAAGTGGCCTGTTAGGGGTGTATGGTTGTAGGATGTTGGATAGTGCAGGACATTTAGAGGGGTTCAATAATAGCCTATGGGCAGTAGTAAGTTGGAGGTAGTCTAGAAGGTTGGGAAGTTCTAGCCAGTTTAGTGAGTGGAGGGCAGAGCAATGGTGGGAGGAGTGTTTGGCTTTGATGGCGAATTTTGAAATTTTATTATAACAACTTTCCATTTTGGAAGAGATGGAGGCAGATAAGTTAGTTAGTAGAGGGGCACCATACATTAGTGAGGAAGAAGATAGGTAGTGGTGAGGGTTTGTCTAGTAGAAGGAGATAGATAGTGGATGTTTCTGTATAGCAGGCTAAGTTTTTGATGTGTTTTCTTGATGTTTAGTTGAATATGGGTGTCAAATTTTAGGTTTTTATCTATAGTAACCCCAAGTAGTTTGGCATAGGGAACAATTTCTATGGTTGAATTGTTATGGCTTCTAATTTGGAAAGAGTTTTTGTCAAGAGGGAAGGATTTTGAGGGGGAAGAAAGTAGTATTTTGGATTTGCTAGCATTTAGAGATAGGTGGTTTTAGAGCATCAAGTTCTAAGTGGTGGAGAAAGCAGTTTGAGTGTATGATAGAAGTTCTGGGAGGTTGGTTGCACAGCAGATTGAAGTGGAGTCATCGGCGTATTTTACGATTTTAGTATTTGGGATGGCAGAGTGGAAACCATTGATAAAGATGATAATAGCATAGGGCCAAGATTGGAACCTTGGGAAACTCCAGTGGGGGTAGGAAGGAAGTTTGAGATGCCTTTCCTTCATTTTACAGCTTGAGATCTGTCGGATATGTAACTTGAGAACCAGGATAGGGTATTGTGTGAGAGGTTGAGGTTAGCAAGGTGGCAGTATTGAAAGCCTTGGAGAGATCTAGTAGAACTGTTGAAACTATTTTTCCAGTGTTGCGGGCATGGTTGACTATATCTAGGAATGAGAGAAGAGCAGTTATAGTGCTATGGCCAGGACGGAAGCCATGTTGGGTTTGTGAGATGAGGTGGTTTTTGGTAAGGAAGAGCATTAGCTGGATGTGAATGCATTTTTCCAATATTTTTGATATTGGGGAGAGGATGGCTATGGGGTGAAAGTTTGCGGTATTATTATTTATGCCACCTTTGTGGAGAGGATGTATAAAGGCAGCATGCCACAGCTTGGGGACATAAGATTCCTGTATGGATCTGTTGATTAGGATGCTAATGGGGAGGGAGATTCCGTTTGTGGCAATTTGTAAGAATTTAGACGAAATGTTATCTGGGGCATTAAAGCATGGTTTTAGTTTGCTGAGAAGTTTTTTTATATATGAGGTAGAGACTGGTTTAAGTTCAAAGGTGAGGGGATGGTTGGGTTTAGAGGGTGGGGTGGGGTAGAGTGACTGAACTCTGTGGATGGGTTAATTGGGAAGGTCTTATTTAGTTCAGCTATAGAGTTAGTAAAGAAGGAGTTGAAAAGAGTGGCAATTTCTGGATCAGACCTGGTAGTGTCAGGGCAAAGGGTATTTTTGGTGCCTGGGTTAAGAAGTGAGTTAATGATCTTCCAGAATTGTTTGTGGTTTTTGGAGTAGTTGGCTTGGAGTGTCATATAGTAGGATTGTTTGTCTTTGATTATATGTCTTTTAGTAAGGCTGCAGAGTTGCTTATATCGAACAAGGGTCTCTGGTCGTTTATTGTGCTGAGAAAATTTCCAGCATTTATCTCTCTGTTGCATAAGTTTTTTTGGTTTCCCTAGTTAACCATGGGGTGGAGTTGGATTTGACTCTTATAGTTCGTGGTGGAGCTTGGGAATTAAGTACATTTAGGAAAGTAGAGTTAAAGAATTCAATGGCGCTGTCACATGGTAGAGTTTTTAGATTGTTCCAGTTAGTTTGTTTGAGGGTGTTAGAGAAAGTTATAGGTTTGAAGTTTGTTAGGTTATGTGTATGTATGTATTGGTGCTGGAGAGGAGGAGACTGGGTTGCTCAGTGGATGAAGGCAGGCAGGTGGTCACTAAAAGAGTCGGGAAGGATGCCTGAGTCTAAGATGTTGTTAGGGTGGGTAGCTAGGATCCAGTCCAGCGTAGCTCCTGGAGGATTGATTTTGTTAGGTCTAGTGATAGAGTTAATAAATTGAGTAAAGTTGAATAGATTGACAGATATATCTGGGCTTAGGTTGTTAATTTTGTTCCGATCTATATTAACATCTCCTAGAATGTAGGTCTATAGGTTAATGTTAGTTGAGGCCCATTGGAGGATTTCTTCTAGGGTGGTAGTGTTGTTACCTGGGGAAAATAAAGGGATATGATGCAGATACTTTTTTGAATATTCATTGTAGTAAACCTATTACTAGTTCTGTGTTTTTGAACTGGGGAATGGGGTTTGCGTATGGAATATTGGGGAGTAGATTAAAGAATATCAAGGCTACTCCTCCACCTTTTCTATTTAAGCAGTCATATCTAAGGGCTTGAAAGCCAGGGGTAGGATTTCTGAGTCAGAGATGGTAGGTTTTAGCCCAGTCTCAGAGATGGCTACAATGTCAGGTAGGTTCTGGTGAAGCCAGGCATGGAAGAAAGTTGCTTTATCTCTTAGACTCTGGGCATTGAGAAACTATTTTTAGGCTTTTGAGGTTGGTGGTATTGGTAGTTCTTGGAGGGATGAGGTTGTTAGTAGTGCTAGGTCCAGGGTTTGGGTGTATATCACCTGATAGAAATAGGTGGATGAAGAAGGGAGATAGAAGGAGAATTAGTTTGCCTTTTGACTGCTGGGGACAATAGATCAGAGCTTTAGGGAAGTTATGTTTTGTTGAGGTGGGTAAGATCTTTGGTTTAAAGTAGTGGAGAAGGTTGGGCTGTACTAGTGAGGATGATATGGTATGGAAGTGAGTTGTGGTGGAGGTGAAAAGGGGGCTGAGAGAGGTGAGGTGGGACAGAAAAGAGGAGGGAAGAGAAGTGGAGGTATAGGAGGTAGTATGGTTCAATGGAATTAAAATTAAGAGGGTGATGAAGGGGATTTGTAGGGTTTGTAGGAATGGAGAATGCATAATGTAATGGATTAAGTATGTAAGATAGAGAAGTATGGGAGGTATAGTATAGGTAGGGTAAAAGAGAGAGAAAGGTAAAGGGGGTGTAGGGTGTAGTATAGTGTGTGTGTTGGGAGTGGCCTTTAATTGATGGGTGGAGAAGAGGAGGGGTAGAGTGAGGAGGCCAGTAATTGGAGTGGTGGAGAATAGGAGGAGTCTACTGGAAGGGATAAAAGTGCGAGTAGTAGGGGGGTGGGTGGGATTAGCGGGTACGGTAGGGGAGTGGAGTGAGCCCGAAGGGCGAGTGGAGCGGGTAGAGACACGTGAGTGAAACAGCTCAGGATGAACAATCAGTGGATTGCTGATTGCTCAGGTAAGTGAAAGTGCGGATGAGTAGAGAATGATAAAAAGTAGAGTGGTAATGTTCAGAGGAGGAAAGTGGTGTTTACAGAAGAGCAAGAGATATGTGAAAGAATGATAGAAGCAAGGTATAGGCAGCAGAATGTAATAGAAGTAAATTATAGGATAGCAGGTGCAAGGTATAGGCAGCAGAAAGTAGTAGAAGTAAACTATTGGATAACAGGATAGACTAATGGATTGGACTGGTTAAGAGTGCCGCCTAGTGGACAGGGAATGTTATTACAGCAGAAGTAAACGTCTGGGAATGGCTGGTCAAGGACTAGATACTAATTATGAATCAGCTAAAGGAGGCAGCAATAAAGGGACTAAGGGTCTGTAATCTAACTACTGGATACAGAGGAGGGCATGGCTGCTGGCAGTCCTGACTGGAAGCTAACAATTACAAGCAACACAACATATACAATACTAAATGTTAGCTTTTCTGCCAGTATTAGGAGAACACATACTTTCTTTCTTCCTTTCTTGGAAGAGCACAGGGATAAGACAGCAGGTGATATGGAAAGAGTCCTTAGATTCCAGATAGTCAAATTCTTAACTTCAAGTTGAAGGAAGGCAAGCTGGAGAGAAAGGTTGAAGACGCTGGAGCCAGGAGTGCACAGCAGCCAGCAATGTCCTAGGTATTATATGCATATATGTATATATATATATATATATATATATATATATATATATATATATATATATATATCGATTCAGTTCACAAGCTCAAAGTTTCAAAACTTCAAACTGCAAATGGTCAAGACCATAAGAGTGAAGTTTTGAAACTTCATACGTCCTTAATGGAGATCGCCGTACAAAGCAGAAAAGGGAAATTTACCATTTTCCTCACTGTACTGAAATCTTAGAGCCGGTATATTTATTTAGAAGTGGGTGTGGGGGTGCAGACTCCCAAGTGCGGGGTGCATGGAGGCTTGCCCCCCTGCAAAAATGTAAAAAAATTTTTGTTTTTATTTTATTTTTTTTTATATATTTGCAGTTTGAATTTTTGAACCTTTCAGCTTGTAAATTAGATGCATATATATAGTATGTGTAAGTGGATAGGATTAGAATAAGGGTTGGGTAATGGGATAGTTTTACTGTTTTGTATGCTTGTTGTTGTTGTGCATATACTGTGTCC
>NC_056725.1:1078051191-1078093691 GCF_019279795.1 Protopterus annectens
GTCAAAGAGTGTGTCCTTATTGGCTAGTTTAAGTTAATAGGGTTATTTCTTGTTTTATGTAAGCCCTGCATCTGCACTTTCTTGCAAGAAGCTCACCATCGTGCACTGCCACATAGTGGTATTTACCATTAGTGGTTATAGTAGCAAATGTTTTGCTTATTAAATTTTCCCTTGCACTTCGCTTGTGGTCCTCCAGGGCTTTTTTTTTTTTTTTGTGGCCCAGCTCAATTGTCAGGTAAAACACTAAACCTAGCCTCAGAGGTATCAACACACCTCTAACCCATTTACTATTCCTAAGTGCGACCTCTCTTCCTGACCATATAAATTTACCTAGCACTACACGTGTACAATTTCCCATAGTTGCTCTAGCCAGTATGGTCAACATGGGCATCCTGAGACAGTGTAGTAATTGCCTCATGTTCACCAACAACCCTCAACTGCTAGACCACACAAACTCAACATGAGAGATGCAACTATATTAAGAACCTTGAATCCATGCTCTCTCACACACCAGTCAGTACATATGACAATAAGCGGGTTGTCAGCATGCACACCTCCAATTCCACCCAAACCCACATCACACATACCTACATATGTGGAGGTCTTCACTAGAAACATACCTAAACATTAGAAACCTCCCAAATACAAACACAAGCATGCTACACATAATAATTCCTTTGCAGCACACAATACACATAATAGTTCACTCACCAGTGTCTCACCTACCAAGCCCTTAAGGCAAAACATAAAACCAAACATATTAGTCATAGGTGATTCTATCGTGAGACACACAGATGTCCCTCTCACCAGGCTGGATAAGAAGAAGGTCACAGTCAGCTGTATGTCAGGTGCCAGGATCCACTATATCACACATGCACTCAAGTATCTCAACAACAGGTACTGTTATGACTCCATCATAGTGCTTGTTGGTGTGAACTATTTGGAATGTACCTCTGTAGAGAGACATGATTGAACACACAGACTATGTGTCTCAGGCTGGTATGTCCCTAGCCTTAATCAGCATTTTACATTTACCTAGGATGATGCCACAATACAAACAGAAAATGATTTACTGGTGTCATTCCAAGGTGATACAGTATCTGTCAGCCTGAAATGACATGATCAACAGACCTCAATGCTTTGCCAGAGATGGTCTTCATTAGTCACCCCCAGGATTTCAGCTACTGGCCAAGGGTCTTGTCACCCCCATCATGCCTTTTTAGGCAGTACCTCAAGAACAAAATTCCCAACATAAAAACTTAATCTAAAAACAACCTCAAGGATTTGCTCCTAAATGCTAGGATTCTTAACATGAAACTGCATTCACTGGAAGCAGTCCTCACCTTGGACAACACAGACACTTGTGCATTCATGGAGATCAGTTTCAAGGTGTGGAGAGTACCCCAGCCATATCAGGCTACACCTGCTTCCACACCTTCAGACCAGAAACTGAAAGTGTGAAAACTAAAGGAGGCGGTGTATCAATATTCATTAAAGATAAATATACCTCCAGACTGTTAGACAGCATGATTCCCCAGAGATACTTCAGGTGCAATTAACTGCTGGTAGAACACCTATTCAAGTCATTGCCAGCTACACAACCCCCTACATGAATCAGGACAGCCACTCTGCCTATTTGGATCTACTTGAGTCTATCAAGATACATCCAAACACCATGGATTTGGGCAACTTTAATTACCCATCCATTGACTGGGGAAATCACTCAAGGGCAAACTCACTTGCCCAAAGCTCCTGAACTTCATTAGCTCCAGTGTCCTGGACCAGCTATTTAACACCCCCACAAGGGGTGCCAACATCCTCAATCTAGTGCTTACCAATATGGGGGACCTCTGTAGCACCTCTACTGTGAGGTCTTCCTTGGTGAGATCTGACCACAAATCAGTCTTATTCAAAATAACTATCATAACTCCCCCCCGAGCACCAACTAAACTAAAACACTTCTCCAAAGCAGACTATAACCTCTTACAGAATAGTATAAATAGCTTCACTGAACTTCCCCCCTCAGATGAAACTGGCAATTATGCAGAGTTCTACACAAATTCTTTATACAAACACCTGAACAACTACATTGACTCACCTGTATCTGATAGGACCAAAACAAGATCCTCAAGGAACAGCAAACCTGGATTCCAAGATGTCTGCCGACTAGACTAGTCCCTACTCTTTGAGCTCCTCACAGCTATTTAACTTTTTGTTTTTTTTACAACCTTGTAGCAATCTTTTTCCTCAGTTTTTTCTACAAAAAGATTTTATAAATCTTTTTCTACGCATTTGGAGTATTTTTTTTTGTTTGGAACTCTTATCCTGGGATTTATTTTACCTCAGAACAATTTTGTTCTCTCAGCTGCTTTGATTATCTGCTGCTTCAGAATACTCCTGGATCCTGATATCCTGTCAGTTGCACTTCATCTCTGGGCATGGCTACTAAATTTGACTCCATGGAGACTCAGCCTACAAAGGCCAAATTTTCTTCAATGCTCTCTCCTGAAAAAGATTCCAGTTCAAAAAGATTAAGAACATCTAAGCAATCTACAGAAACTTCCAAAGTAAGTAATAAAGACTTAAATGATTCAAATTTTCATTTAGACGAACTAAAAATAGCATTAAAACCTATCCAAAGTATCCAAAGTGCTATCCAAAATTTCTCAGAACAATTTGCTGACTTTACTAAAACTTTAAAGCAAATAAATGACAGAATGGATATGATTGAAAATAGAAATTCAGCTTTAGAGATAAAAACTGATTCACTGGAAAGTGACCTTAAGTCTAAAGATAAGATTATTTCTGATATACAAGCCAAACTGTTGGATTTGGAAGCCAGAAGTCGTAGAAATAACATCATTATTCATGGTTTGCCAGAATCTTATGACAATAAAAATTTGTTATCTGTGACTAGGAGCATCTTTGAAACTTTGTTAAACTGTGAATCATCCTCTAAAACTATAATTGTAGAAAGAGCACATAGAGCATTACGTGCAAGTCAGGATTCTTCTTTACCAAGGATTATTTACACAAAGCTATTAAACTTTCAAGACACTTTCCAGATTCTGGAAGCAGCTAAAAGTAAAAAGCAGTTTATATGGAAGTCTCATAAACTGTCATTTGCTCAAGATCTTCCTTCTCAAATAAAACTAAATAGACAAAAACTTTCTCCCTATTGTGCTGACTTGATAAAAAGAGGGATAAGATTTCGTATGTCCTATCCAAATACCACAGTCAATGATAAAAGGTTTATATGCTCTGATCCTAAGGAAGCTAAAGATATATTTTTTAAAACTTTTAAAAAGCTTCCTGATTCGGTGTCTTAACATGTTACCTTTGTATTGAGTTTCAAAAGTGATTTTTTTTTTAATATTTTATACTTTAGGATGTACTTGTCTGTTATTGTCTAATTTCATTCCATATTAATAGTTGTGTTCAATATATCTTTTCTTTGTTATGACAAAATTTTATGTTAATTATGATATTGTTTGCTTTTCAGCTTTCTAGAGTTATATATATATATATATATTTTTTTTTGATTGATTCTAATAGCCTTTGTTATGTCAAAATTTTATGTTAATTATGATATTGTTTGCTTTTCAGGTTTCTAGAGTTATATTTTATTTTTTTATTCTAATAGCCTTGCAGTTATTTTTTTCGTACTGCGAATGTAGTGTATTACTTTCAAGTTTCTAGTTTTTCAGTGTCCTGCGCCAGTTGTCTGCTTTTGGAGGGAGAATTTTTCGCTTCTCGAGACTATCCAAGATGAAAATCTTCTCCTTGTATCACCAGCTGCATCTTTACATGGTCACGCACCTCATATGGACTCTCGGAGACTGTTGGTGATATCATCACTCGCTGAGGATATTCGTGGGCTTCGCATTTATAGTAGCGCTTATCTTCAGCACTTATTCGAGTTCGGGAATGGACTTATAACTTTTTCTACAACTACAATGTGTCAGGGACTAAGCGTTGATCATCTTCAGGATTTATTAGGGCATATTTCCACTGTACCACCAGGAAATCTTACTATGATTTTCTCGCTTTAATGCGAGCTTCTGCTATTGACTTCTAAGGTGGAATTTGTCTTTATTTCCACAAAATAGGTTAGTCTCTTTCATTTTTAAATTATAAAAAGGGACAAATAAGAAAATACATTTTTTTTTTTAAGATATGCTTGTCATTGTATCTGTTTAGTTACATTGCTTTCTTGTCTTAAAAGTTCATGCAATTCACTACAAGCAGTATGGGGTTATTGAATGTTAGTTACTTTTGACAAACTAACACATAGTTAAACTGTTGTACATCGTATATAGGGTTATCTCTTAAAGCTATTGGTATAGTATTCATGTTCATGTTTATGCTGTTTGACTCTTTTGGAGTTTTAACTTAGTTGTGTTTGTTCTTTTTGGGTATTCTAAAGAGCGAGTGTACGAGAACTGTGTGGTTTACTTCCTGGTATTAGGCTGCGTCTCTATATTCTAAATATGCATTATGAACTTATAACTAATGGTGCTTTTAATACAAGCATTTTATGTTTTATTTTCTGAAGCATATAATCCACTTTTTTTTTTGTCCTTTTAGTCATTATCTTTGAATTTATGATTATACTGTAGGTTAGGGTATTGTTCAGCTGTTTTTTTTTCCCTTTTTATTCACTAGATGGTGCCAAAATCTATTAAATATATAGTAAACTAATGAGAACTGCTGCTGTATAACAACTATATTGGCAGGTAACATTCATTTATGTGGGGTTGAATATAGAGTGTAAGTCTCCTGGGGGATAGACTATACTGTATCTGGTCCATGTTTAAATGTTTAACCATAATTCTAGATATTATTGTCACAGTTAGGCACCAGTTCATTATTGAGAAGTTTGTTATATCTTACTGTGTGATTATTAGATATTACATAATTTTATCTTGTTTTGCAATATTTATAGCTATTTTCTTTTTATAACTAAAACATCATTTTATACATGATTCAAATATACTAGTTTCATATAGGTTTATTTATATATATAGTAATGTTAATGTATTTGTCCTTTAATATGCATATACGTTATTTCATATTTGTTTGTTCTCAGCTTTATATTTGTTATGCAGTGTTATTTTTGTTAATCACAAATTATTTTTCTTTTTTTTTTTTGGAATATTTGAGGAAATTCAGTTTATTTTTATATAGTTTTACTTAATAATAGGAGCTTGTAGTATAATATATTAAGTGGGGATTGAGTATGTTGGACATCTTGAAATTAGTTAGTCTTGTACATAGGTTTGGTATTTTAGTACGGGTTTTATTTTTTGTTAGGCTTACATTTAGTGTTTTTTATGTTACTCGGATGCTATTAGTATTTAAAATTACAACTTCTACTTTATTCATATCTGGTTTTCCTTTATCAATAGGAGATTGGTGGGTAGGCACTAGGGTTAGGATGAAGGAAATAAATACATTTTATATTATTCTTTATATTATTTTTCTTTTACAAGGAATATTTTTTGATTTGATTGTATATTCAAACACTGTTCAGTTCAAGTGGGTCTTTTTCATCTCTCGTAGGCACTGGTTTATGTATTGCTGGGACTTTACTCTGTGTTTTTTTTTAACAGCATCAATACTGGTTGTTTGCCTTAAGTATGTCAGTTGATATATTAGTGGATTCTTGGAATGTTAGAGGAGTCCAAAATAAAGCAAAAAAGTCATTATTGTTTCATTTGATTTTCAAGTCACAGGCCAATATTTGTTTTATTCAAGAGTCCCATATCCCTCGACTTGATTGGGATAAAGAGAAAAATAAAAAATGGATCAAGAGGATTGTAGCTGCAGGGGACTCATCTAATTCCAGAGGAGTAGCCATAATCATTAAACAAAAATTCATGGGGATCATAATTGATGAGAAATTTGATAATGAGGGTAGATGGTGTTTGTTTACCGCCTCTATTCATAGTCTTGATAAACCTCTTTTAGTTTTAAATATATATGGCCCATGTAATCTACAACATTTGTTCATTCTAAAAATGTATAATATTCTCACATCATATAAAGACCATTATATTATAGTAGGTGGAGATTGGAACGCAGTGATAAATCCAGAAATTGATCGTTCTCATTCCACTGCTTCTTATAACTATCAATCTACTCTGGCTCTTAATGATTTAATGATAGAGCATGGTTTGATTGATCCATTACATTCTGTCAAAATCTCAAATAGGAATGATATTTATACCTATTATTCTAAGTGTTATCGTTCATGGTCCAGATTGGATTTTTTTCTAATCTCTGATTCTATCTCAAAATATATTTTGGATTTTACTATTGAACCTAGATTTTTTTCAGACCATTCAAGAATCTTATTAAAACTAAACATAAGTACTAATATTAAAAATAATATCAATTCAAATAAATGGTCTTTAAATAATAATTTACTACTGAATGAAGAAATTTGTAAACAATGTTCTGAAATTTTACAGGAAATGGAAGGTAATCTAGGGTCATCAGATATCCCTTATGACATACAATGGGCTGCATGCAAAGCGAGATTAAGAGGATTGCTTATCAGTAAAGCGGCCTACCTCAAAAAACAGTACTTTAAGAAAGAGAAGTCCTTAAAATATAGAATTCTATATTTGGAAAATCAGCTTAGACTGAACCATGATTCTAATATAGAAAAGCAAATTCTTGATTGCCAGAAAGATTTAATTTTGCTTCATCAAAATAGTCTTTCTTTAGTTGAGCAAAAATTACTAGCTTCATATTCAGAATGGGCCCAGGTTCCCTCCAAGCTATTAGCTAGAATTATTAGAAATAATTTTGACAGACCAAAAATTTCATCTTTGTTTTACAACAATAAAATGTACAACACGGATGAAGAAATCATTCAGCTCTTTACTTTACTTTATACTGATTTATACTCAAATTCTTCTAATTCTGTTAATGATAATTATATAAAAACCTTTTTAAATTCTTTACATTTCCCTAAATTAAATGATAACCAACAAAGATTGCTTTCTACTCCTATTTCTTTACAAGAGATTTCGGATTCAATTGATAATCTTAAATCTGGTAAATCTCCTGGTCCAGATGGTTTCACTCCGGAATTTTTCAAAACTTTTAAATCGGTAATTCTTCCTTTTCTTTTTAAAGTATATAATTATATAAGAATTAATGATATTTCAGACATTCATTGGAATACATCTAAAACTATCTTAATTCTGAAAAATAATAAAGAAAAATCAGACCCAGTTAATTATAGACCCATATCTTTAATAAACCTAGATATTAAAATTTTATCATCTATTCTGGCTAGTAGATTGAAATGGATTTTACCCTCAATTATTTCTCAAGATCAATCTGGTTTTATGTCCCATAGACATGCTTGGGATAATACATTGTCTTTAGAGTCTATCATTCATCTTATTAAAAAAGATACAAATCCAGTATATGCTCTGATTATTGATGCATCAAATGCTTTTGACAGAGTCTGCTGGAATTTTCTCTTTCAAACTATGTTTTGTTTTAATATTCCTTTATTCTTTATTAACTTTATAAAAGTATTGTATAAAGATATGTTTACCAGACTTTACATCAATGGTCACTTTTCTTCTCCAATAAAGATCACTAGAGGAGCGAGGCAAGGTTGTCCATTGTCCCCCTTTCTTTTTAACATTTATTTAGAACCTTTGTTGCTGTACATTATTCAGAACACTTTTCATAATGTTCCTAAAATTCTTAACACAAAAATTTATTTCTCAGCCTTTGCTGATGACCTAGTAATTTACTTTCAAACTCCATTATCTGATTTTAGAAAAATAACAAATTCTATTGATTACTTATCTTCTGTTTCGAACTATCTTTTAAACTGCTCTAAAACTTATATATTTCCTTTAAATCATTTAGTCCATAAGCCATTCCTGTTTCCAGATCATCAAATTCAGTTTACTTTTAGTATAAAGTACTTAGGTATCAACTTAGAACACAATAATAAATCTTCTTTTCAAAATATCATAAATAAAGTTTGGAACTCAATATTATCTGATATAAACAGATGGGAACATCTAAATCTTTCACTTTTATCAAAGGCTGCTATAATTAAAATGAACATTTTACCTAGATTCCTTTATCATTTCTTTTCTTCTGATCAGATAATTCCTAAATCTTTCTTTGAGTCTGTAAATAAAGTTTTAGCTAAATTTTTATGGTTCCCCAAATCGGTTAGAATTTCCTATTCCAGATTATCAATTTCTAAGGATAAAGGTGGTTTGGGTCTTCCTAACTTATATCTTTATTATCTGATTGTTTCATCTAATAAACTTTTCACTATATCTAATTTCACGAATAATTCTCATATCAATCATTCTTTATGGATAAAAATATGGTATAATTACATCATATCTAAAAATATAAACCCAGAAGCTATTCCTTTTATCTCCTTGGACATCATATCTACTAAAAATCTTTATATCTTCATTAAACAAAAGATTAAAGCTTTTCAAACTTTACTTAAACTATGTAATCTAGATAAGATATCTCACTTTATTCAACCAATTCATCTAAACCCAAATATAATGATAGATAATACTCCTTTTAACTTAACAAATTATCCTCTAATAAAGAATTTAAAAGTTGGGGATATTTTGAAACATGTTGACTTATCCCTAACTGATTGGCGTAGGATTCTGAAAGTTAATTGGAATTATTCGCCAATTCTTCGTCAACTAAGGGAAACAATTAAAAATAGGTTTCCATTTATAGATCCTATAGAATATCAAATGAATAATCTCAACACGATTATCAGAACATTATCTTCATCACCTAAAATGTTATCAAATTCCTACAAGTTGATAAAGAGTTTAATGATGGATCACAATTGTCTTTTGTCTAATGTCTGGTTAAATCATAATTACCAACTATCTGAGTATCAGAAACTCTTGGCTATCAGATATACAAAGGAATGTACCCCTTTTAAAAAACTATTATACACACAATTAATGATTAACAATGATGCCTACTATACTCTGTACAAATTAATTAAATTTAACCCAAACAAATCCTCATCATGTCCATGTTGTTATCACCCCCAGGCAGATCTCCTCCATATTTTGTGGTATTGTCATTTTTCTCATAGATTGTGGACTTCTTTGAAAGTCAGACTACAGAGAATGGGGTACCATAAGTCTACATTATCCTGGGAATTTGCCATTCTTCATATTCCATTAACTCATCTTTCAAAATTAGATACTCATGTGATTATTTTTATTTGCTCACTATTAAAACTGTACATAACCCAAAATTGGCTTGATCGTACCAAACTAAATTGGGTTGCTTTTCAGAAAATGGCTTATTTATATATTGATGCTCACAAGAACATAGTCAGAAGTCCAAAAAAAAAATGGCTTTAAAAAAGTTAATGTTAGAAAAATTTTTAAATGTTATCAATAGTTAGTACCTTAAATTCTTCATTTATTTTGTGATAATTGCATAATATTCTTTTTCTCATGTCAGGTTTTTCTCTTTTCGTTGTTTTTCAGATTGCCTAACTTGTACATAGTGTATATATTTTTGCAACGCTTGTGTTATCATTATTGTATTAAAATTTTTCTAAAAAGTTGTTTTCTTTAGAGTTGCAATATGCTTATTTAAACCTATTTTTTTCTCATGTACAAAACTCTTAATGTCTTGTTTTATATACCTAATAAAAAGTTTTTTTGAGAAAAAAAAAAAAAAGGAAGAGCAAACCTGTCTGGTGGACAACTGCCATTAACTAGCTTTACAGTAAGAGGAAGAAAACTGCTGTCTAAGAGTAAGAGGGGACAAGTCCTAAACTGGAAACACTCCCTCCTAAGCTTAAACAAGCAAATAAAACTTCTTGTGAAGTTCTCCAAAGTTGACTATGAATCCAAATTATCTTCCTCAACTAAGGATATCCATAAGGTGTTCTTTAGTTACATCTGTAACTTAAAAGGAAAGGCCAGATTTGTGCCAAACTGGTAGTTAATTATACCATATATACTGAGCCTGTGGAAATTGCTAACCTATTAGCTGATAGGCTCTGTGGAAACTTCACTCCCCTGTCCCCACCACACTCCAAGACATCCCTACTAACTGTCATCTGCCTTGTATCTCTAAAGAGCAGGTCATGAATGCCCTCTCTAAGGTCAAATACACAGCATCCCCGGGACCTGATAACATCCCAGACTGTGTCCTACATGGGCTCAAACAAGAATTAGCAATGCCATTGAGTATTCTTTTCAATCATAGTCTAAGCACTGGCTTTGTCACAGCTGAATGGAAAAAGGCCTCCATATCCCCATGGTGCTACCACTGACCCTGGGAACTATAGACCTATTTGCCTGACTAGCCTTATCTGCAAGACCATGGCGAGAATAATCATGGACCTTACAACAAAGATATTGGTAATCTCGAAACACTTGACCCTACTCAATTTGGATTTGTCAAAGGGCGATCATGCTTGTTAAATGTGGTGGATTTCTTCAAGATAGTCACCAAGGCCCATGATGAGGGGAAATCTGTGCATACAGCCTACCTAGACTTAGCCAATGCTTTTGACACTATCCCCCACTCAGGCATAATTGACAAACTGACCCAGCTAGGTATCGACCTCTATATCATTAGATGGGTTGCTAACTGGCTCACTGATAGAACCCATATAGTCAAAATAGAAGAGTCCACCTCCAACAGCAGACCTGTAACCCATGGTGTTCCACAGGGATCAGTCTTAGGATATCTACTGTTTGGAATCTATTTCTCCAAAGTCCAAGTTAAAACTAAAGATCTGTGACTGACAAAGTTTACTGATGACTGCAAATTGGCAGTAGTCATAGAATCTCCAAACAATGTCAACATCTTACAAGAGGGTCTTACACAAATGAATGGTGCCAAAGTCTTGGCCTTAAACACAATGCAAAAGAAAAAGTATTATCATCCCTTTCTCTAAGAATGATGTCCCCGCTAATTACCACATCAATAACAAAACCCTAAGTACACACTCAGTGGTGAGAGATCTAGGCACACAGGTTGACAGCAACCTTACCTTTAATCACCATGTCTCCACAGTGGTAAGAAGGGCATTCTATATTGCTCATCTCATAAGCAAGGGCATTGGCTCCAAAAAAAAAAAAAGGAAAAGAAAAGAAGTTATAACCTCCCTGTATGCTTCCCTCATCAGGTCAATAATTGAGTACAATGCCCCTTTTTGTATGTACCTTTCCAAGCACATGCAGCAATTAAAGAGACCACAAATGTTCCTCACAAGTACAATTCAAGGTCTTCAGCATCTGTATTATGAGGACCATCTGTAATCAGTCACTTTATTCTGTTTCATACAGACTACTCAGAGGTGATCTCTACCTTGCATATAAGGCAATTTTTGACCCTGCTTTATTGGAAATACTGTATGCCCGTAAGTCAAATGGTACATGGGTTACTTGCTCTAATGGCCTTAACCTGGTATGTGACATTAATAGAACCTGCTAGAAGGACAGATTTGTCTCCCAGAGGTTACCACACCTTTGGAACAGACTCCTACTTCATGTCAAACAGTGCACCTCATTGGCCCTCTTCAAACGCAATCTAGATGATTGGATGGGTAACCATAACTTCACCCAGGGATTCCACCTATGTCCCTCTTGGACAGGAGTGAAAGGTGCTGATTGATGAAATAAGGGTAAAACTTGGCTAGGCTTGTAAAGGGCCTAGGGTCATTAGCCTAGTAAATGCCTATGATCCTATGATCCTATAAATCGACTTTGTAGGAACAATATGTGCAGTGTGATATTCAGAAGGAGGACTGAGGATTAAGGGAAGGCAGTACTTGAACAATTTATGTAAAGTTGGACACTGATGATTGTTAAAAAAAATATATATATGTAATGTATAATGCAAGAACGTAAAGAAAATGTTTTTTTCTTTTCTGTTAAAGTATATATATCTATCTCATGTTAAAGATAACAAATTAATAAAGGTGTTTTAAAAAATCAAGAACAGAACTACTTATGGCTACGTTGCCAGGTATTTTAGAACATTACTTAAAGGCTGCTGTAGCGTTGTTGCCTCACAGCAAGACGTTGTCCTGTTTGATTCTCAGCTAGAGCATCTTCTGTGGAGACATGCGTGAATGGGCGTACCTTCGTTGAAGGTTGTGCGTTAGGGCCTGCAACTCAGCACATAAAAATCAAATGCCAATCATTAGCAGATCGGAGTTCCGCTGTGGCGACCCCTAACCGGGAAAAGCCGAAAGACACAACAACAACAACAACAACTTAAAGGACCTCTAAGGTACTGCTTGTCTCTGTATGTTGTCACATGTTTCTAACAATAACAAATAGAAAGATGTTTGATTCATAGATAACATGTATTGCAGCTAGGAATTAGAGGTCCTGTTTTCCTCAGACCTTCTTGGTTTAATGGATGGAACATCAGATAAATGAAAAGATTTAACAGATCATATTCTGATGTATGACTGCAAGTAAATAAGAAAATAGTCCTGACTGGTTAACTTACTTCTATGATAGAAGATAAAACAAATATGTTTCAGTGTTAGATGCTTTAATGTCTGTCTGATTGGCCTGCAACTTCAAGCAGGCAAGAGCAAGAGGAAGTACAGACCTTGTGCTTACCTGAAGAAAAGATGTTACAGAAGCAAAAAAAGTGTTCACCATTTATGGACATAATAGTGTTACGGACAAATACAAATGAACTACAATGTGTTATAGATAAAAAAAGAAGAACATGAAACCCTAGCATTTAAAATCAATTATATAGTGATACCTCCTTGGGGAGTGCTTATAGCTGCTTTCAGCTACACTTTGCATAATTGTATCATAGAAGTAATGCTCACCGCAGAGGAACATATATCTGTATTACTTAAAATATGTATAGCATCCTTACAAAACATGCGTCAATTCTTACATTGGCAGGATTAGAATTAGTTCTAAGTGCTTTCAGGCTTGGCAAAATGTTATGAGTAAAAAAAACTAACCTCCGGCATTCACACACTGCTAACACATGAATCATATACATTGCTGTTTGTTAGTATTAACACAGGAACAGAAAGGAACCATATTCCGGGGAATATTATACCCTGCGTAATTAATCTTTCAACCACTATCTGTAAAGTACTATGCACTTCCCACAAGTGCATGACTCATTAATTTGGACAAAGAGTATGCCAACAATAACCAAAAGAATAAATATTTTTATAAGTCTAACAATAACCAAACAGTAGGCTAACTTCAGAAAAGCTAACATGAAGTGTGTCTGTTATACAGCTCGCAGTAACCATTTCTGATTAAGAGGCAGCCCTACTATAGTGCTGCAGTACTTCTAGGGGCAGCTGTACAATTAGCTGTCTATGTGGCCTACTGTAAATGTTAACAAGGCATTCTAGGGAGGCATACTATGCTAATTAGCCATGTGCTCTCCCCCCTGGAAATGTCTGCAGTAAGACATTTATGCAGATAAGCGTTTCAGAGAAACCCTGTTAATTACCAAGTCTAAAAGGTCATGTTCACCCAATCATGTTATAGGTAAGTGCTGAGAAGTTTAATATACAAGTAATAGTTGGGGTATATGCGTTTGTATATGCACGTGGCTGTACGTACGAGAATGTCTAGTGGTATTAGTGGTATAAGGGAAAAGACAGAGAGAGTGTGTATTTGTGTTTGAATGGGTGAGTTTTTCTATGACTGGATGAGAGAAAACTGTGTGTGTGTGTGTGTGTGTGTGTGTGTGTGTGTGTGTGTGTGTGTGTGTGTGTGTGTGTGTGTGTGTGTGTGTGTGTGTGTGTGTGTGTGTGTTTGTGTGTAGGAGGAAGTCACAACTGCACACTACCTTAGACTAACAGGCAAATCTTACAATATTGTGGGGGGGGGAGCTGGACAACAAGGATAACTATTTATGCAGTTCTTTAAAGGCATTAAAAATTTTATAGCAATGTTTTTCAGTATGAAATATAGCATGCTATAAAGTCACTTAAAACATTCAACTACTGCACCCTGTACCTCAGTCACAGTGCATTACTCCTCTGCACCACCACCTGACATCAAGTACGCTTTATAAAATTAGTGTTTTTAAAGTACAGGAACTGAAGTTGTTTTCACATCTCAAAACTTTCCTCACATTGATAGGAAAAAAACTCTAGCCAGGACCAGCATTGATTGATTTAATTAATTAATTAATTAATGTTCCTGTGGACATTCTGTACATAGGTGCTGGATATTGTTTTGCTTCTAAAATTTAAAATATTGCCTATGACTTTCAAAATTAAAAAAATGTAATGCAAAATGGGGACAGTTTCAAACTTCAAACACTGCACCTCAGGCACAGAAAGCAGTAGCGTTAATCTTTTATTTTAATTGACCAGTTAGTATAGCAAGTTTTTTTTTACAAAATAAGATTGAAATTTTATGTCTGACATCATTCACTCATTGAAACTTACTTATGTGGGGCAGGGCACCTATAAGATATAACAGCTGGAGTAGCCTGTAAAATCAATGAGAGTTGAGACAGATGGAGGGAGTATCCAGGTAGGGGAAGATTGGTACAAAACTACAAACAACACTAGACAACATCAAAGACAACATTTTATCTATTACTCTGAGTCACTTAAAAAAATGACTATTAACCCGTGACAATGGAGTTTATCTTCCATTGACAAATGCCAATCCATTATGCAGGAGTAATGGAGACACTTAAGATTGGGCTTCCAATGGGAAATTACTACAGTAAGAATTTTCATTCTATCTTAACTCTTACACTTTGTAAAGGCTATTGCTGGCTTCCTCTCCAAAATAGTATTTTATAGGTAAATTAAGAAAAAATATCTACCTTTTTGTGGGAAAATAAAAGTGCAGGATCACTTGGCATATACTCATGCATCCCAGTGCCAGTTCCAGGTTATAAGTTCAAGACCTTGGCTTATACTATCAAGCCATGGCTCTGAAAATTTTTAAAAATGGTTTTAACCCCAGTTATTCCATCAGCTAGAAGAAATGTTTCTTATTCAGATCCATGACATGGAGGGAATGTATAAAAAACAACTTTTTTTATAAAATATCTTTACCCCATGAAAATAAGTTAGGGCTAGCTGAGCAAATTATAGTAAATACAGGACAGATACAGATATCTGGTCTCTAACTTAAAGCCCATCTTTGATATCTGGTAAAGGAAGCTTTTCAAAACTGGATAGATAAGTGCTTGTTTGGTGTACACTAGAAACAATTACTGGTTGTTTACAAATGTATGGATTTGGAAATCTTTTCATAAAAATGCCAGGTTCCTGACAGTTGCATATTAAAGTATTACAAAATATTACTAGCGGACAAACCTTTGAAGCTGGATATAGAATCAAAATAACACCTCCCACCTGTAATCATTTGGCTCCTCATGACTTGATCCAGGAAAATAAGTAAAAAGAATATTATAAACAACGCATATGTGTTGGTGAACTGTTAAAATAAAGACGTTGATGGTATTCATAGAAACAAGGAGGGAGAGAGAAGAGAGAGAGAGAGAGTAAATCTGAAAATATCAGAGAGGTGCTGGGTCAAAACTATGATATATTTCAGATATACAACCATCTCCTGAAAATACAGTTTCTTTGGGTAGCAATGCTTATACAATTTTTTGTATACATTAGAGTATTCGTTTAAAATCTCCACCAGGAAGAATTTTTTTATTGGATATGTGATGACACATAGCCCGGGAGCTGGAGACACATATTTTGGACTGCCTCAAGCTGGAATATCTTCATAATCAAATACATGACCTTTTAGATAAAACTTTTCCAAGTAGATATCTTTATTTATTTAATTTATTAATTACTTTTAAAGGATATTACACAGGTATACCCTTTTCTGCGAGGGAATGTTTAACTGTTGATATATAAAAAAGCATTACTACCAATGAAAGAATCCAGAACCCCTAAACTGTAGGAGCTGTTAGGGCTTATCAAAGACTATGTAGAATTGAGTTATACCCTAGTTTTAAGAGTAGAAAAAGGAATATAGTAAATAAATAGATTTTGTGGATTAATGTAATAAAATACTTCTTTACCTTGTCTTAAGAGACAAAGACAATTAATAATTATTCAACTGTATTGATATTTTAAACTAATGGGCATGCACCAAGTTTAAGAATGTTTGATGCAAATATATGAAAATAACATATCAACTGACACTGAATTGATTATGTGTGTGACGTAACTCATACTGTTCTTCATGTTTTATCTTTTTAATCTATTCACAATATTTAACACCTTAATTCACCTGCTATTGATGCTGCTATGTGTGGTATCCTGTTTGTTCTTACTATTGACTTAATAAAATGTAATAAAGAAAAAAGGTAATAGTGCAACAAGCCTAGCATCACAGCATTCTTTATGAGATAATGCCTGACATTATTGACCCACTATAAGGATCTTTGATTTCTGAGGCAGAGACAAAGTTAAGAAGAGACATCAGGGACATTCTGTCAATTCAGGTAGGATATATGTTGGTGTGTGTGTGTGTGTGTGTGTGTGTGTGTGTGTGTGTGTGTGTGTGTGTGTGTGTGTGTGTGTGTGTGTGTGTGTGTGTGTGTGTCTGTGTGTGTGTGTCTGTGTGTGTCTGTGTGTCTAGGTTGTCTAGGTTTGAATGTGCACAATGTGTTGGAGAGTGATGTAAGAAGGTTTTGTACAAAATCAATGCATGGGCCACCAATGCTGAAAACTATGAGAAAGCCCTAATTTGCACTTGCAGTATTTTTAGGCAATTTAGACAGATGCAAATTAGTTGACGAGACATTTCCTCTCTGTGGCTAGTATGTCTCTGAATCACAATTTCCAGATGAAGGAAACATTCCCTTTTGGCCAAAGCTCTTGCTGCTAGTGTTGTTTTTTTTTTCCTGACTCACCAAGAGTATCTTTGTTAGAATTTCAAACAGAAGACAATATTGAAAATTTATTGTACTAACTGAATGAATATGCCATTAGGAATGTTAGGAGTGCCTTAGCATGCCACAGATTAAACTGTATTAGTTTAAAAAAAATCTATTTTTGGTTATACAGAACATCTTAACTGCCCCTTTTTTGGAAACTGGGAAATTTTTTTAGACTGTAGGGTGCTGTGGTAGCGGATATATTTGGCAGCTCACATTCTACCAGGACTAAACAATGTGATTGATACCATATGTCTTCTGATAAGAAGAACTTTTAAGATACAGAAACAGTTGTTTATATTAAGGATGAATGGTGTTCATTTTATAATGCTCATTATCAGTTTTGACTTGTGTTTTGATTTCATTTACTTGCTCTTGGTTTGAAATAATTAGGGTTTACTAGGATTTGGAAAAATCTCTTTGAAATTTCTGTAGGTTACTTTGCAGTTTTTAGCACGTTGACCATGTGTTATGATATGTTTGATATTTAACCAGTGGAATCTGAGAATGTAAAGCATTCTGAAGAAGTCTATTATTTTCAGATGAAAGTGCTAAATGTTTCAACCTTGGTAACACTTGCACAGTTTTTGAGTTACAAAGAAATAAAAAAAAATCTTTTATTCCTATTAGTTTAAAAGCAAACATAAACCACTGATGTATTTATCTGGAAAGGCTTATTTTAAACATTGAATTCAGTAAGATTGTTTCCCTCTTACATAGTCACATTGATGCATATTTATTATAAAACAATAATGTATAATATAATAGTGTCATACATTTCACACTAAACAGAAATCATTAAATGAACTGACAAGGAAACTAGCCACACCTTTACTTTGTGAATTAACAGTAGAACTAGAAACAAACATAATATGACTAGCTGAAGGAACACATGGCTAAACAGAAATAAAAAATATTTGCAGACATTTTATTTGTACTTACTGGTATAACTAAACTATAACCAAACTTAATAACATGTTCATTTAATTTATAGAGCTATGAAATCAGAACTTTAACCAAAATAAATAATTTATTGTGGTAATAAATCTTCATATTAATGATTAAATGAAATTTCATTTTAGAGATGGATTCTACAGCAATGTCATGCTTAAGATTTTAGTGACATCTTGCTTAGAATCAGTTGTTAACATAAAGTGAAGTATTGTAAAACCCTAAAACATTTTACTAATTTAATCACTAGTCTCAATGATGTTTTCCTTTAGCAGAAATAAATCACTATGATGAAAATTATGTTGTTCCAAAAAATATCTATATTGCGTGGACTACAACAGTAATTCACAATAAAACAATGAAACACAATAATGAAGTAAACAATAAATTCAGATTTGTACTAGCAAAACTGTGAATGTTGAGGAAACATTAGAGAAGATATATAAAACTAGAAGATTGTTATTTGCAACCTTAGTGGTATAACTATTTCAATTTTGTAATGGGTAGAACTATGACACTATAAGAAAACCCATTACAGTATAGTCCATCCATCACCTCTAACTGAAAAATAATTCAATAGAAAAAAATTCACAAATGTTAGCAATACTAGTAACCTTTTCTTATATTAATAAATAACATTCATAAATTCTAATTACATTTACTTGGTAATAAAATTATTTAATATTCATTTTAGGAACATCTCTAAAAAATAGCATTTTTATATTTGTGAATAAAGAACACCTTTGATTTTACAGATACTGCTCAACTCCCTACATAAATTTACTGGAACAGCAATGTACTGAACATGCAAATTATTGCACCTTCATGAACTGTGTGGAATACAAGATGGCTAGAGATGTAATATCAGAAGCATTATACCACAGATAACATGCATATTTTAATCCATCCTCTAAAAAACAATGTGCATGTTAGTGACATGTATCTATACAACTTAGCTAAAACAAAATCTTATATTCAGCATACTTATGTGTGCTATACCAAATGCTTTCAAGAAGAAAGTATGTAAACTTGTCCCCAGAGTGCACAGCAAAAAAGCCCTAAGTGTGCCCCAGATAATTCATGCTGAAGTAATGGCATTAACGTAGGAGGGACTAGGGGTGGACAGTTGAGGATGAGACTGAGCATCTAATGCCAGCTCATCTATCTTGGGGAGGGGGCTGGCACACTTCACTAGCAGCATGAAAAGCATGGTGAGCGTCATACTACAATCAGTGTGCTCCCTAGTCAAGACATTGTGCAGTTGCAGAAGACAACCATAACAGAGCTGAAAGGGTGCTATGGCAGGGTAAGTTAGGGCAAACCCTTTGCCTGATAGCAGTACGACACTGCAACAGTGTCCTCAATCTTCTCAGCAGTGTTGAACATATGTTGGGCAGAAGTTGGGGTAGGCAATGTGGGTCCAATAGACCGGATAAAGAAGGGAGGAGCTGGTGGCAGCAGATGGTCAGTTGCATGAAATTAAGAAAAAAAAAAGAAGAAAAAAAGAAGCCAGCATATGTTCTCCAATAACTACAATCATACATGTAAGCATTGACTATACTAATATGAATGAAAAAGCACAACTTAAATAAATGTATTACCCTTCCAGAGTTTGTAAGCATGTAATCTCGTATTTAAATATTTATAACGCAGGATAAATATATGCGGAATATGCTCAGAAATGGCTAGAACATGCTTGAGATGTTCTTCAGTAAAATAAGTTAAAATTTCAAAATTTAGAATCATTATTCACATGAACTAAATAATTCTGGCTGATCGTATGTATACCTCTAAAAGAAGAAAAAACAAAAACCAGCTAGATAGTCACTTGTGTTAACATACCATTTTCTACATTGCAAAATGGTTATATCTCCTTAGAAATGTGTATTGAAATCCAGGCAAGGAAAATAAGTTAATTTTAAACATCAGAATGTTTAAAAATGCTTTGTTTTATTTGATAAATTTTAGATCTTCACTGTCTTTAAACTAAATACCAGTTAACTCATTTATCACTTTTCTGTTTTAATTTGTACCTGCTTAGGTTTATACATTCTACTGTAAACAAACAAACAAGTAAGGACATCATTATAAAAAATACAGATGCAGTATTAATGTAGCTTTGCAAAAGAAGTGTATTTTGCTCCTTTCTCCACAGAATAATTAAACCAAACAGTAGCTACTGAGATGGCCACCTGACTCAAAGTGAGCTTTTCTGAGAAAACTTTTTGCACCTCAAAACTTTTCTGAGGTGCAAGCCAAAACCAGTGGTCTGTGAAAGACCAAGTTTGCAGATGACTGCAAGCTGGGCACAGTCTTAAATTCCCCTAGTGATGTGAACATCCACTAATAGGGCCTTAACCAAACGAATGACTGGTGCCAGAAGCATGGCCTCAAACTGAATGCCAAGAAATGCATCATTATACTCTTTGGGGAAAATGGCATCCCCACTAATTATCACATTAATAACAATGTACTAATCATTCAGTCAGTCATGAGGGACTTGAGCACTCAGGTTGATAGCAACCTCACTTTTGACCACCACATTGCCTCTGTTGTATGGGAGGCTTTCTACATGGCCCACTTCATAAATAAGGGTATTTCATCCAGGAAC
Source organism: Protopterus annectens (assembly GCF_019279795.1). NCBI lineage: Eukaryota > Metazoa > Chordata > Ceratodontiformes > Protopteridae > Protopterus > Protopterus annectens. Next base: position 1,078,071,689 of record NC_056725.1, read on the forward strand.
AATGAAGTCATAACATCCCTGTACTCCTCCCTTATCAGATCCGTTATAGAGTACAAGGCTCCCTTTGGCATGTACTTTGCCAAGCACATGCAGCAGGTGGAGAGACAACAGAGGTTCTTGATCAGGAAAATCAAGGGTCTAAAACACCTATTCTATAAAGATAAGCTAAAATCCCTGTCCGTCTACTCAGTCTCATACAGACTGCTCAGAGGTGACCTGTGTCTGGTTTACAAGGCCATCTCAGACTCAAGCCTTGATGGAGTTGCTGCATATCCATAAGTCAAACTTCACTCACGCAACTTGCATGCAAGGTCTCAGCCTGGTCTGTGACATTAATAGAACTTGTTGGTGGGATAGATTTGTGTCCCAATGACTTCCTCATCTGTGGAATAGACTTCCTTTCCATGTCAAGCAGAGTACCTCACTAGCCCTCTTTAAGAGGAACCTGGATGACTGGATAGGAAACAGAAATTTTACTCCTGGGATCCCACCTGTGTCCTTGCTGGACAGGGGAAACAGGTGCTGACTTTGAGGGAGCATGGGTGAATTTCTTGGCTAGGCTTATAAGGGCCTCCAGGCCAATAGCCTAGTATCATCCTATGAACCTATGAACCTATAGACCTATATTTTTCAGCAGCTCTAAAAGCTAGTTAATTATTGACCACTACAGAAAGAGTACATCCTCCCCAATCCCCCAACACACACACACACACACACACACACACACACACACACACACACACACACACACACACACACACACACACACACACACACACACACACACACACAGCTTAAGAAAAGAAAAAAAAACACCAGTTTTCTGGTAGCCATATGCATCAAAAGTCTCAGTGTTATTCTTTAGTAAAGCTGAAAGAAACTGAGATTGTTAACCACTGTCATCTGAGTTAAGTCTGGTAGTTGATACAGCATATTAAGACTGTGATCTGTAGCTCCTGTGGTACAGGGTTTGATTCCCTCAGTTTTCATTTGGATACTGTTTGACCTTGGGCAAGTCACTGAACCAAACATTGCTTGAGAACATAGGTTCATAGGTACATAGTTAGGTACTAGGCTATTGGCCCTAGGACCTATATAAGCCTAGCCAAAAAGGTACCCTGGCTTTTGCCAACCAAGAAAATTATTTTCCTGTGCCCCTGTCGAGCAGAGCCACAGAAGTGATCCCCAGGGTGAATTTTCCATTTCCCATCCAATCATCAAGATTTTTCTCTAAGAGTGCTAATGAGGAGCTCTGTTTGACATAGATAGGTAGTCTGTTCCAGAGGATGGGAAGTCCCTGGGACAGGAATCTATCCCTCCAGCATGTTCTGTTTATTGCTGTGACAAGGTTTAGTTCCCTACAGAGTGTAGTTCGGAGGGATTGGGATTTCTTTAAGTGGAGCATGTCCAACAGCTCTGGGTTTGACATAGCTTTGTATGTTAGGCAGAAAACGCCTCTGAGTTGGCGATATGCGACAGAGTAAAGCTGGAGTTTTTTGAGATGGTCCTCGTAGGGCATCTGTTTGAGGTCAGTAATCCTCTTTGTGAGGTATTTCTGTGGCCTCTCCAGTTGTTGTAGATGTCTTGTGAGATATATACCAAAAGGGGCGCTGTACTCTATGATGGGTCTAATGAGTGATGAGTAGAGGGGAACAATGACCTCTTTTTTTCTGGATGAGAAACCTTTTGTGATGAGGTGTGCCACATAGAAAGATTTCCTGACCACTGTGGCAATGTGATTATCAAAGGAGAGACTACTGTCCATCTGTGTCACAAGGTCTCTTATCACACTTTCAGTGTTAAGTAGATTACCACCTATGTGGTAGTTCATGGGTACAGAGTTTTTACCAAAGGGGATGACAATGCACTTTTTAGCACTGAGCTTCAGGCCATGGCTTTGACATCAGGCATCTGTCTCAGTCAGGCCTTTTTGTAGGATGCCCACATCGTTAGGAGTTTCGATTATGGCTCCCAGTTTGCAGTCATCTGCACACTTTGTTAGCCAAAGACCTTCTGTGTTAGCCTATACTTCAGTGAAGTAGATACCAAACAGGAGCGGACCCAGGACTGAACCCTGTGGTACTCCACTTGTCACTGGTTTGAAGTCGGATTTGGAGTCTGCTACTTTCACAGTGTGGGTTCTGTTCATGAGCCAGTTGGCAACCCATCTTGAAACATAGGGATTTATACCTAATTTAGTGAGTTTATCTATAATTCCAGAGTGGGGGATGGTATCACAAGGCTTGGCGAGATCGAGTGTGAACCACCTTACCCTCATCTATGGCTTTGGTGACTGCTTCAAAGAAGTCTATCAGATTTAGGAGACATGAACTTGATGGCAGAGTGTGGAGATTACCAATGTCTTTGTTTATGAGTTCCATGATGATATGTTCCATGGCCTTGCAGACCAGGCTCATCAGTCTAATGGGGCAGTAGTTCCCAGGGTCTGTCATTGCTCCCCCTTTATAAAGTGGGATCATCTGGGAATTTGGGCTCTTCAGTGGTCCTCTGATCTACAAGCATAGTAACTACATATAAGTGTATACTGTACCACTGACAAAAAGTAATAAACAATTACTTGTTATCTGTTGGTAACCTGTCTGAACAGACTCTGTGTCACAATGCAGGAAGTCTGACCACTGTATAACAAGTGCATCTCCCTAAAAAAATGAAATGAAAACAACCAACAGTTTTGTTAGTAATCACCAGTGCTGATGGAGTCAAGGATGAGAAAGTAGAAAGCTGCTGAATACTGTATAAGGAGTGCATTTGGTCCCTTCCTCAAAAATAAACAAAAAAATAAAACAAATAAGTAAATAAAACACACCAGTATCTGATCCGTCACCTCTCTTAACGCATATCATGTCATATTGGAGTCAGGATGAAAGGATAGAAAGGACTGCTTTTTTCTCCTCAGGTAAAGTGAGAACAAGAAACGAAAAAAATCACCAGGTCCTGATGGGTTGACAGCGGAGTTTTATAAGAAGTTTGCAGAGTCTATCGGTAAGATACTTTCAGTTGTGTTTAACTATATAATTAGGAATAAAATTCATGATCCTCATCTTAATGCTTCCAAAACTATTCTTATACATAAAGCTAACTCAGATCCCCAGAACCCAGATAATTATAGACCGATATCATTAATTAACGTAGACATGAACATTTTAACCTCAATTATAGCATTTAGATTGAAGAAAATCATGATTCATATAATATCTAAAGAACAGGCTGGATTTATGACAGGTAAACAAACAAGTGATAATACACTTTCATTACATACTATGATAGCGCATGCTAAGCAAAATAATCTGAATATATATGCTCTTATAATAGATGTACAGAAGGCCTTTGATAGGGTAGACACAAATTTTCTGTTTCATCTCTTACCTTATTTTAATATATCCCCTGAATTTGTTCAACTCTTACAAATTTTATATAGTAATCCTTATACTACACTGTATATTAACAGAAGTTTTTCCAAGAGAATACAGATTAGGTCGGGAACGCGACAGGGTTGTCCTTTGTCCCCTTTACTATTTAATATTTATCTTGAACCCTTGTTCTTATATATTAAGCAGAAGGTTTATCATAATGTCCCAATAATGTATGGAACTAAAATATTAATGGCAGCTTTTGCTGATGATCTGAATATTTATTGTGCATCTCCAATATCAGACACTGAAAAGATATTGAAAGCAGTTAATGATTTTTCAGAGGTTTCTAACTATAAAATTAATTTGGGGAAAACCAATATATTCCCTTTAAAGACACCTAAACCTTTCTCATTATTACCTTTAGTGGGGCAGGTAACATTCAAAGATAATATTAAATACCTAGGTGTTGTGTTTTCCACAGATAATAAAGATTTTTATAATAATAACATTAAAATAGTTTGGGAACAAATAGTTTCTGATTTTGTGAGATGGAAAAATTTGCACTTGCCAGTATTAGCAAAAGTTTATATTATAAAAATGAATGTATTGTCATGGTTACTGTATATTTTTAGGTCAGCCCATTTATCCCTCTCAAGAACATTTTTTAAACAAATTCATAAAGATTTGGCTAAATGTATTTGGGAACCAAAGAAAACTAGGGTATCTTATGACAAATTAATGACCCCAAAAAGTAAAGAAGGTCTGGAGTTGCCTAATTTTGAAATGTATTATCTGACTGTGAATTCTAATAGGATTTTAAGAATGGACAATCATGCGATAACTAGTACTACGTGGACACCAACTTGGCTAACCCTGAACTATGAATATATTTTAAAGTTGAACATTAATCCTAAAGCAATGCCCTTTTTGGGTAAAGATATTCTGAAGGTATATGGGATTGTGGAACACATTAAAACTGAAATATTATCTTTACAGAGTCTATTTCAGTCATTAAATTTACTTCAGCATATCATGGTCTTTCAGCCCTTTCACAGGAACCCAAATGTAAAGCTGAACAACCAATTAATGGATCTAAAGAAGTTTCCATTAATTGTTAATTTAACTATGATCGATATATATAAACATCTGGATCGATCGCCCAACCAAATAAGACAAGAATTTAATTTACCTAAAAATTACCTGATTATTCTTAGACAGATTAGAGAATTTACTATAAGTTACCTCCAAAACTTTAAACTGGATGAAGAGACTATAAATAAATGCTCTGAGTTGTGGCAAGCTCTCCAACAGGATACTAAATGTATAACAGCAACGAATAAATTAATTAAAGAACTTAAATTTCAAGGTAAAGTTTTGTTATCAAATTATTGGGAAGAGAAAATATTATTGACAGATAAAAGTAATATGTTAAAGGCAATCAAATTGACTATTAAATCTACTTCTCTTCAAAAACTGTTATATACCCAGCTGATGATTTGGAATAATGCATATTATACACACCTTGCCCTGCATAAATTTAATTCTAAAAACTCTGCAACATGTCCATACTGCAAAACTCAACCGGCTGATCTTCTTCATTCTGGAGCTGTAAGCATATATACAAACTGTGGAATTCCATTAAAATTCAACTTCAGAAAGTGGGCTACCAAAGTACAACACTGTCTTGGAAATTTATGATTTTGCATATTCCCCCGAAAGAACTTACCAGATCACAGAGTATAGTTCATATTAATATTTTCTTACTAATGAAGCTTTATATAGCTTCAAATTGGTTAGACCCAACTAAAACATCATGGCAAAACTTCAGAGTGTTGGCAATAAAACATATACTAGCTCATAAACTACTTTTAAATTCACATAGTAAGGGTAACAATAATCCGAAAATTTGGGAACAGATATTTAATATTATATTAGCATAAAACTTTTTAATTGAAGGTAGTAATAATCATTGCTATATTTGGAGAGAAATGTCTAATGAAACTGTTCAGTATTGGAAACTTACTAATTATTCCTATGTTTTTCTTATATTTCTAATGTCTTATATGGAAGCATTCTTGTAAATATTGTATATTGTTTGGTGTGATTGTTATAGTGTTAGTTAGTAGTTTGTATATTATAATTTTGTATGAAAAGTATATAACAATAAAGATTTATTATGGAAAAAAAAAAAGAAATGGAAAAAAAAAAAAAAAACACCAGCTATATTGTTGCTCACCTATTTTGAGAGATTCAATGCATTTACAACAAAAAAATGAAACCCGCTGTTAGTTATCTGATTAATCTCCCATCTTGAACTACTCCATATAACAATTAAGCAAAGTTGAAAGGGTAGTAATTATCAAATGCGAAAAATGCAAAAAAAAATAATTATTAAGAATTTCTGGCATGGATGGTGATGAGCAGAATTACAAAGTACCGAAATCGATGTATTTTAGGAGGAAAAAGATCCTATTAGCAGGTCATCAAAAATGGTTTTGAGAGCAGTGAAAAGTGTGTTGTTAACATAGAACACTGGACCGTTCAAGTGTTTTTGTATAACTGGAAGAATGTTACAGTGTTAGTTTGCCCCTGCAACCTACCTTAACCCTCTTACCTTCCTTCTACTTTCCCAAATTCCCCAACATACTGTACCTTTTCTTTAATTAAAATGGGCACCTATCCCAAAGAAAAGTTACCTTATCTCCCCATCACCATTCTGTTCATTCCTTAGCATTTCCATTTATTAGCTTCCTTGTCTTCCCATTTTTCATAACTTTCTAATACTCACATTTTGGCTCTTTCATTTCTTATAAAAATAGATGAATCTGTCCTGGTTTTTTAATGCTTTTCCACCTTACTGTTTCTGTGTGCATGCGAGTGCACTAAGCCACATCAAGGCATGCACATGTATCAGTTGCATGAAACCTTCTCTTCTCAAAGATACAGTCTCTCATTGCAGGCCTGGCTCTGGCTGTGACAGTGATATTTAGTGAGTGGCTGGCTTCACCCTGATTTTTTGGCCCTGTGTAACAGCACCCCCTCCCATGTTTCTGAATCTTTCCATATTTCTGAATCCCAGCAGTAGCCTTCCTTTATAGGAGTTTGAGATCAATAGCAAATGATTACATACATGTGATCTATAGAAAGTGGTTTCAAAAACAGTCATTTTAATGTAAGGGTACTATCATCATGGATTCTCAATAAGTGGCAACCACATTTTAGTGATCTCAAATTCAAGGATCAATATTTCTTGCAGGGACTTGACCCAGAAAGGATTTTGTGGCAGTCCATGGTATCAAATTAATGTTTCAATAATCTATGAATTTTTTCACTACTATCTGGCATACATACCTATACCTACACACACACACATATATATATATATATATATATATATATATATATATATATATATATATATATATATATATATATATATTGGGAAGGGTGGTATAGAGCTCAAAAGAACTGATGTTACTTAGCTGCCATCAAACTAGAAGACCATTTGCTTGTCAAATTCTTAACTTCTTTGTTGTTAGTGAAGGAAAAAGATGTATCCTATTGCAGTGCTGGCTGAGTTGGAAAGATGTTATGCAAACTAAAATGTCCCATAAAGAAGATATGATGAGTATAGTAGCTTGTATTAGCAGTCCTGGCCATTTTTGGGATTAAGGAAAGATTCATGTCCAAAGAAACTATATCCTCTAGAAGACTTAAAAAAAAAAGAGATACATAGGTGAAGCATGCAACTCCAGAGTTGTCAGTGTGGAGGTAATCACCATTAGGAACAGAGAAGACAAAAAATAAAAAATGTACAGTGCTGTGTCTTAAACAGAGAAATAGTAATTGTAACAGAGGGAACTTAATGTGATAGGTAGAAACAAGATTTCAGACCCGAGGTCTGAACAAGGAAGTGCCACTGATAAATGCCTCACAGTGTCCAGACATTAGTTAACTGGTATTCTATGCCATCATGAAAATTAGAGCAAGCCACTGGATATAACATCTGTATTTTAATGACTAGATTGGGAACGTTAATCTAAAAAAAGAAGATTTGGATATCTTCTGAAGAAGCATTATTGTCATCCATTCAAAATGAAACTGCATCCATTTTTACCTACACATCTTTTTTTAGACTTTTAAACTACGACAGAAATTTTACCAATTCCTCTGACAGATATCAGATCCTGACAGCTACTTGAATAAGAGAAAGAACATAAATAGTCTCTGCATATGGAAGCATTGATTATTCTGGGCTAGTGGTGGAGACAGCAATAACATTTTGATTGAAGATGAATTTAAGTAGGAGAGAATTCAACAGCAACATGGCTAACCATGTCTGTGCAAAAATAAAGCAAGTAAAAAGTATTTCTTTCCTCCCATACTCACCTACATCAATAACCTTTCCAGATAGAATGTGCAGAGAAATCATTTTTTTCAGGGAAAATCAAACTTCTTTTGAAATTTCCATTGAAGACTAGAATCAGGAAGAAAGCTTGTCAATGCTTAATGTTGAATTGAGATGAGAAAAGGTCCTCCACAAAATGGCTCCATTTCAGAAATGAAATCAGTCTCAGTATGCTTTAACACTTGCAATCATTTGTGCCATGATCAGAAGTCAAAGTTGAGTTTACCTTACAAACAAAATTTCTTACCTGAAATATGAACAGGTATTGAAGACATTAATCTTAAGATTTTCTAGATCCTGCCTGGATGGACTTACTGCAAAGTATTTGGAGCCCATGTCTTCTTGCATTGTTAAGATACTGGATCAGAATCATTTTGACCACAAGGATTGATTCTAATGTCTTTGTAGATGCATGAGGAAGTACTGAAGGACAGTAAAACCATGACAATCTGTAAAATACTCATATGCAGGAGTACCTCCTTGTCTATTCAGATAACTTTACTGAATGTGACAGACTATAAATCCATACCCAACTAATGCTTTGTTACTATATCTTGTCCATTAGCTATTGTAATTTGAAAGGTGAATATGGCCAATAGGAGTATTGGCTTCACTCACCAACAATCAGTTGTCATTGAGCTTCATCTACCAAAAATGAATTTACATTTGGACTTGAAAGGCTTAATACAGGTATCCGGGTCCCATGGGGCTTGGAGCCTCTGATATTTGAAAACTATTATGTGGCTCTCATACCCAGCATTGAAAAAAGTACCATGGGTATGGCTGCAGACTTTACTCCCCATTGCCAAAGTGTCACTCTGGCTATTGACTGTTTTATTTAATACAGAGTAGGAAGAAACTATATTATATATATATGTGTTACAGACCTTAGAGTGGGGAGAAGGAGAGGTTGGCATCATTCTTGTATATCAGTTGCACACTAAGAGCAGGATGGGCTGAATATATATATAAAACCTATCTAGGTTGACTGCATTGGTCAGAGATTCAAACAAAAAGAGCTGAAGCAAACTGCAGGCCACAGGAAATCAGTAGTTCTGGTATCGGAAAATATGACAGCATTACTTACACTCATTAAGACTCTGCGAGAAAGGGAAAATGACAGTCATAAACTGGGAAGGATTAGTTCTTTCCAAGAAATGGATAAATTGTTAACATCTCTACATAATTTTATTGTGAAAGATAGTATCTAGAGAGCAGACTAAGTCTTCTGCCAAAAGAAACAGAAGACAGACTGAAATATGACCATGAAGTAATTTTCTTTTGCAGCTCATTTCTTGAGAACACTGTAGTTAGGATCTATATCAAATTCCCACTATCTGGGAAACTGACACATATGCACATGCACATGCGCAACACACTAACACATGTAGACAAACACGCAAAATCAGTATTATAAACTAAGCTGTGTTTGCCTTTAAGGAACATGACACATGGCATTGGTGTTTCATGAAGAAGGTTTTGCGGCTCCTGTTTGGGTTGCCTCCTTATTTGGAATGGGATAAGGTACACTGAGGGAGGAAGTTATTGTGTAACCTCTTCTGCTTTTATATTGCATGATGGACTCCCACAAAAGAAAGTGGATGAATGTCATCGTGCCTCTTTACTCATCCCTCATCAGGCCCATAATTGAGTACAATGCCCCTTTTGGGATGTACCTTACCAGACACCTGCAGCAACTGGAAAGACCCCAAAAGTACCTTACCAAGAGGATCAAAGGGCTCATACAGATGCCATATGCTGCCCGGTTAAAGAAACTCCAGCTCTACTCAGTGGCATACCACCTGCTCAGAGGCGATTTGTGCCTGACGTATAAAGCCATATCCAACCCGGAATTAATGGACATGCTGCACCTCAGAAAATCCAAATCCCATCGAGCTACAAGCTTGAGAGACTTGAACCTCAGCACTGAAATAAATAGGACATGCTGGAGGGACAGATTCATAACCCAGAGGCTCCTTTCACTCTGGAATGAAATCCCAGTCCAGGTTAGGCAGAGTCCCTCATTGACTCTCTTCAAGAGGAATCTTGATGAGTGGATGGGAGATCGTAGGTTTACCCCGAGTATCACTTCTGTGTCACTGTTAGACAGAGGCACAGTATACTAACCCATAAAAAGGGCATAGCAAAATTAATTTAAAATGGGTGGCAAAAGCTAAACACACTCTGGCTAGGATTATAAATGCCCTAGGGCAGATAGCCTAGTATGAACCTATGAACCTATTACCTGTATTCACCTCTCAGAGAAGATTTTTGCCTGCTCTGGAGTTAGAACTGCTCATAACATTCCAGAGAATGATAACATCGGGCACCTTGCTCCTGCTGGGAATGTGGAGAATAGTTCAGACATAACCATTCTTAGCTTACTGCTGCTGCTGTAGATTTTTGTGGGCCCAAGCTTACTACTGGCTATGCTGGGGCACAGCAAAGGTTAATTGGCATGGGATAGAAGAATCCCCCTCCCAGCCCAAAACTTTAATACTGGCCTTTTTTTTCATGTACTTGAGAAATCTGTTGCTATCAAAACCAAGTAGCATGGTCCTCTGAAATGGTAATTACCCCCACAGAAAATGTGTGGCCTTGATTTTGTAAGCAAAGTGGGTGTAGATCACCCTTGGCCAGGAGTGGTCATGCATTGCAGTCTGAGGCCCTATTCAAGGCTCATGCAGAGTGTATATGAAACTCACAACATGAGGAAAGTTATCATGTATGCAGTTGCTACTATTACCCTAAGGTGCCTTGCACTGTGTTTATCAACTAGATCTGAGTTTTATTCAGTAACATTGTTAAACAAGAATTATTGAAAATAAAGAATGACTGATTGATAGATCATTGCTTCATAGATAACATACATGACAGCAGTATTTATTCTCCAGATTGATTTAGAAAGTAGACATCCATCTGCCAATATTGGACAACATTGTCATAAAACAGAGTGCTACGTTTCAATGTGAGCAATTTTTACACTGCAGGGCAAGGTGAGGATTCTTTCATCATATGGTATATTAGTTTTTTGTGGGAATGGCACTTTTTTCTACTTTCTACTTGCTTTGTTAAAGGGGTCACTGCATGTAGATGCCCCATGTTCTGAACGTGAAGGACATTGAAGCTGTCTGCCTTGGTTAGAAACACCCTGATAATGTGCACTGCACCTCTTTATTCATCTCTGTAGTGCATCTTGCAGTATGAAGCATACTCCTGTGCTAGCATAATTTCTTTCCCATAACCTCAAATATTCCCCTAATCTTAGGTCCTGGGGGCAAAAGACTGGCATAATCTCTTCTTTGTTCAAGTCTGTGGACACATTTTCATAGATAGTATCTCTTTCTCTTTTTCTTTCTTAGTGAGACATCTTTCTGACTTACCCTGTTGATAGAAAAGAAGAGGTTAGTGACTATATGACGTGAAGCCTTTGTTACTGATTGATGGCCATGGACTGTGGAGTAGGGACATGGCACAGTCATTTGCCTCGAAGACTACGGTAGATATGCCAGAGTAAAGAAAAACTGCAAGGCTTGAAGGCTATACATCTAAGCTAAACACAGTTATTGGGGTTTGTCATAGCATTTAAGGTGCTTACTTCACAGATAAAAGGTACACAGATTTATGCTCACCCTTAGTCACTGGCTGCTAGTATTTACCTCAAAGACTGTGAGCTACTGAATTTAGACCTTAAAAGATAAGGCAATGGCCTTCTATGTCAGGGATTATGGGCTTGGGCCTCATCTGGGTTGATAATCGTGATGCAAATACAGTTTTAATTGGATTGGGGGTTAGCATTTACTAAGGTTTTTGCTTTGCAGACACAAGGTACAGGGGTTAATTATCACCTTTGGACACTGTTTGAATAATGGCTAGGCAAGTAATAGACTGCAGACTGATAGCCTAGTATTAACCTATGACCCTAAAAACTGTTACCACGGAGCTGATTAGAACACATTTTTCACAAAATGTTCTTTAACATTTGTGTAGTGTATTGTGTTCCTGATGCTGGGAGGCCTACTTTTGGCTGTTGGTATTGTAGCAAGGCAAATGACTCTTAGAAATCTATTGCTTGATGGGGTAGCATCAGATGTGCTGCCCACATCAGTGTTTAAAAGAAATCTTATGTCTGGGTCAGAGTGAAGCGACAAATGTCAGAAATGCTGATTTCAGATTTGACGTTATGATAACAAATGTCAGCTGAGCAAATACAGACCAAGGCATAAGAGTCTGCACTAACACACTAGCAGGGTTAGGGGACTAATATTTGCACCTTTATCTGGGCCACTAAAATTGACATGAGAAAAACAGGAGGCATCAGGCTAATTGTGGGGGGTGTTTCACTGAGCTCAACACAGTTGTTACCACTTTGTCATATTTGATCTGCTACCAGTGATGGAAGTAGGACAAAAGGAAACTCCTACAAGCCAAAGGCATGTAACATGTACGTGTCAAAAAAAGTTACAAGCTGTGACTATGAGTTTATATGTGGAAGAGGCTGTTCTTTTTCCCTAGTACCACGGAAAAGTCAATAACCCAGTATCAAGGAACACTTTTAAATATTGACACTATTCACTAAGAATGTTTATAGAATATAAGACTTTGTATTAATAAGCTGTATCTTTTTATGAAAAGATAAGATTTTGTGTAATTTCATAAATTAAACCAACACAGTTCTGACACAAGGTTACAAATTTCATGAGGATCAGAGCAAAATGTTGAAGCAAAGTTAGGGGCAATCTTACAAATCAGAGTTACTTAAGAGACATAATCCAAAGATATACACCTACCCTCTGCAAAAGAAAAAAAAAAAAAAACATACCTCACCCTGTCCTCAAAGAGTCTATAGAGAAAAGTTTTTATTTTCTATTTTATTTATTTATTTATTACCTAAAGGAGTAGAAAGTAATATTTCTTTCCACCAAGTCATTTCTTATTTCAGAGCAACGGAGACTGGAAATGACTTGATGAAAAATGGATCTGTACTGTTTCTAGGGAAATGCAACACCATACTGGGGTAGCTCATGTGTATCATTACAAAATGAATATTCCTTTTGCTTGAGTGCAAATGATGCTGATTTAGGCCAGATACCATGTGTTTTCATTGATCATTTAGCTTAGGCTGTGTAGGTGGTACAGACAGCACAGCTGCCTGCAGCTATTACTTACAGTTTAATAGATGATGCCAGTTATGGAAAAAAACTTCTAGCAAATACATGATTCTTCCATACTAAAATAGTATATTAATTTTAACTGGTTAGTTATTAAGGACTCAGTGAAATGGTATCTTTTTTCAGATGTGAGTTGGACAGCCACAAATTTCCATCAGGTACAAAGGTTACTCAAATCATTGTAAAATTCAAGAAAGCAATATCTTTTCCAGTAAGCAAGTTCCTTCTTTTATTTCAAAGAAACCTGATTTAGCATGACTAAGCATCTGTTTAGTGCTTTGTTTCAAGTGGGATGTAATGTTATGTTATGCTGAGAGACCTTTTGCATATCACTACAAACTGAGCAGCTCCTTTCTCCTGCAGCTAATGGAACTCATAGCAACTGCAGAATATTGCTTTATTTCTTTCATGTGTGATAACTTAAAATTAAAGTAAAAACTCTCTAAATTATTTAACAAGTGTAATAAGCAGTCCAAAGTCCAAGAAAATAGCAGTGATAGGTAAGGCAGTCTATATATCTCATTATGTAGAATCCACATGATGTACTGCAAGCAAAATATAATGTATGACTCAAGTATCTTGGAAGTGGTAGTAATAACATATACTTTGAAAGCTCTGAAGGATAGCATACCACTTAAAATTAATCACTGAATATCAAATATACCATATCACCAATTCTTTTTTTTTTTTTTTGTGGTAAAAACTTTCTGTAAAAACTACTGTTTTTTAACAAAAAACTACATGGCCTCTCAGCTGCCCCTATTTTTTAAAGTCTACAAATTGTATGTATCTCTTTGATAGTGTACTTATATTTTTTATCATTTTGTCATTTTCTGTATTTAACTGTCATTCTGAGGAGTATCCTACATTTCTACTGGAAGCACAAAAAGTATGTGTTACTTTGGTATTCAAAGTTTATGCTGATCAGATATCCAGATATTTTGTTGCATGTATCTACTTTACAAGGGCCTTTGAACATATTTCCAGTTTCTGCAGGTTGAGAGGTATAACAATTCAGAAGCACAGAAACGATGATGATGATAATAATAATAATAATAATAATAATAATAATAATAATAATAGTAATAATAATCACCATAAGTAAATAAATAAACCAATGTTAAACATTTTCACTCGACATAATCTATAATGAAAACAGAAAATACTTTTCAATTTTACAAGTTCTGTGTTACTTTATGACTAAATAGGTTTACGGATTAGCAGGTCATTTGCTGAAACTAGAGTGCATTTGTGAAAATGTATTTAACACTATCCCACATTGGGGAGGGAGGTTCAGAAAGGTTTATCATGATGAAGTCTTATTTCAGTAGATTTCCACATCACAGTAAGCTTTTCTAATTCTTAAGACTGCTCTACCCGTACACTTTTACCTTAAAGTGACCATAATACAGAGAATGATCTCACAGGTAAAGCCACATGCTAATCTAACAGACTAGGGGAATGGTTATTGCTAATTAGGCATGAGCTCTCCTTCAGAAATGTCTGTAGCTCCTAGAAGAAAAGATTACTTGGAATCGCCATAAAACAACAGCAGTCACATATTCACTCCTATAAGAGTACTCATAGTATAGGCAAGTGCTTATTCATTTATCTCTTTATATATCATTGTTTACATGGAAAGTCTGAGTAATACCCATTTTCAGCAGAGGTCCAGGGAGAAAAGCTCCATTTGATTACATTGCATTATACTTATTTCCAGTTTAGTACAGCACTGTTACATTTCTATTTATATTTATATAAATACAGTAGTTACAGTTATACATTCTAATATTTTGCAGAGGTAAAAGTTACTAAAGAAAAAGCCCATGTACAACTTAATGCATTGTGCAAGCAGCAGTTATGTATAAAAATGTTGTCATATCAGTGGAAGTTGAAAGTATTCTGCTTAAGGAAATCATATGAACTGTGAGCATAAAGTCTTAACCTGATGATGAGCATGTGCAGGACCAGCATTGCTTACCACACTGTTTAAGCAGTGGTTTAAAATGGTTGAGTTTGTTGAAGAGTTTTATTTGTGTGTGGATACTAATCCAGTGTTTAGCTATGTATTGGGAATGGAGAGAATCCCCTGCAACATTATTTGAAATATTTGTGAGTAGTAAGAAGTTGTTACTAGAATGGAGGCCCTTTGCTGGACAGTAGGGGACTAATACGTTTTGCAGTGCAGGGAATTTGTCTGTATGATGAATGAGGTTGTGTCCTGTAGTTAGTTATAAATATGTTAGGTAGTTGTGCAGTTCAAGCCAGTTTAATTGCTTTAAGCCATGACAATGGTGGGACTTATGAGGGAGATTGGTTGCAAATTTAGCTGGAGGCAAGTAGTTGGAGGCAAGTTTCTTTCTGTGAGTATTGTTTAAGTTTATTAGGATAGGAGTGCCATATAAGAAATTTGGCAGTAAGAAGGTGGTGGCTAGAGTTTTTCTTGCAGTATCTGTTAGGAATCCATTGATCATATAAAGGAAGCATAGTTTCTGGTGTGCAGATGTAGATTTAATGGTGTGCAGTATATGCTGGTCATATCTGAGACTGTCATCTACTGGTTATAAAAGACTGTACCAGTCAAGACTCAAAACACCAAAATCAAAACACTACTTGGCCAATGGTCAGCACAGGAAACAATCCAAAAAAACAATGGAAAATAAAATATTTTCATGGCACACTGTAAAAGGTCAAGCGCTTTCATCCCAAACAAGGGACTTCTTCATAACTGACTTTATGGTAAAAGATTGCTTTTGATTTTGGCAGCTTTTTGAAGTAAAAAGTATTAACTTAGTTTTTTGGGGGGTTGAGTAGGAGGTTTGATATTCTGAGACAGGTTTCTACAGAGGAGAAAAATTATGAGTAATGGTTTGGAGCTTATTTACTTTTGCGGCTGCACATATTAATGCTGAGTCATCTACATACTAAACTAGTATGGTGAGTTGAGGTGTGGCTGTTATAAAGAAATACATTAAATGTGAAAGGATGCAGGATAGAGCCCTGAGGGACACCTATAGTAACTGGTTGAAATGATGAGCAGGTTTGTTGACATTTAATAGCTTGTTGCCTTCCATATTGGCAACTAAGCAACCATGGCAAGGAGTTATGTGAAAGCCCTGTTGAGTAGAATTGAATGAGCAGCTGCTGGTGCTTTTGACAAGTCTAAGAACATGTTGGACAGAAGCAGACCATTGTTTCATTTTCAGAGGCATTTTTCATTTTCAAAAAATCAGCTACGTCAGATGAGCAGGTGAACATAGATGATTACACTGAAGCAGTAATAGCTTACATCACTAAGTGTATTGATGATGTATCTCACATCAAAAGCATCACAATCAGAGCAAAACAAAAGCTATGGCTCAACAACAAAGTCTATGATCTTCTGAAGGCAAGAATTGCAGCATTCAGGGCTAAGAACAAGGAGTTTCTCGGTGAAGGTAGAGCAAACCTAAAAAGGGGTATTAAAGAGGCCAAGATCGATTAAGGAAAGAAATTATAAAGTCAGTTTGCAGACATGAGGGACTCCAGGAGTCTCTGGCAAGGGATATACCAGATTACAGACTATAAAACCAGGTCAGCTCAGTGGGAAGACAACATTGAATTCCTGGACAGGTTGAACTCCATCTTTGGCAGATTTGAAAAGAAGAACAACATGGCTGCTACAAAGCTACCTATCAACCGGGTGGAGGGGGTGCTCAGCCTTAACTCCAATGAAGTGAGATCTCAACTTAAGAAGGTGAACCCTAGGAAGGCTGCTGGTCCAGATAAAGTACTGTGCAAAATACTTAAAGGCTGTGTAGACCAACTATGTTCAGTTCTAACTGATATTTTCAACACATCCCTTATTCTTGGTAAAGTTCCCTCTAGCTTCAAGGTGAAGAATATTGTCCCTCTCCCCAAAAAAGCTAATCTAGCCTGCCTGAATTATTACAGACTCGTTGCTCCAACTTCAAATGTCATGAAATACCTTGAGAGGCATAAAAGGTATGTGTCAGCAAACCTTCCATCCACCTTCGACCCTCTACAGTTCACTTATCGGGCTAACAGATCCACTGCAGATGCTATTTCAATGTCACTCCACCTCTCACTCGATCATCTGTGGGGAAGATACAAGTATGTCAGGCTGTTGTTTATTGACATTAGCTCGGCGATCAGTACAGTGGCTCCAATGCAGCTTATTGACAAGCCTGTACATCTTGGAACTAGCAAGCTCATGTGCAGCTGGATCCTCGATTTCTTGACAAACAGAATGCAGAAAACATGTGCGGGCAACAACACCTCAGGATGCATAATACTTAACACCAGTGTTCCTCAGGGCTGTGTGCTAAGCCATCTGTTGTTCACCATCCTCACCCATGACTGTTCTGCAAAATTCAACACCAATTACATCATTAAGTTTGCAGATGATACTATGGTTGTGGGCCTCATCAAAGGGGAGGATGCATGAGCTTACAGAGACGAGGTCTACTCATTGATTGACTGGTGTGCTAAGAAAAACTTTGACCTGAATGTAAATAAAACAAAATAAATCATTATAGACTTCAGGAAAAGGTCAACAACACACTTGCTGTTCATGATAAATGGTGAAGAGGTGGAAAGGGTCAAATCTACAAACTTTTTTGGTGTGCATATTTTGAAGGATCTCTCTCTTAGACTGTGAACACTGAACAGTTGGTCAAAATAACACACCAACATCTCCACTTTCTCAGAAAGCTCAAAAAAGCAAAGCTCCCACCTACTCTTCTCACCACATTCTACAGAGGAGCACCTGAGAACATTCTCACTAGTAGCTTCACAGTTTGGCTTGGGAACAGTACAATAGCAGAAAGAAAGAAGCTACAGAGAGTGATACAAGTTGCCAAAAAGATCATGGGCACCAACTTACCATCAATCCAGGATCTCTTCGCAGCAAGAAGCATTAAATGTGCATCCAAAATCATTCATGACCCTCTCATCCTGCACACGGCTGGTTTACACAACTTTCTTAGGGCAAGAGATATCGGAGTATCCACAGCAGGGCAACCAGATACTTAAACAGCTTCTACCCAGCAGTGTTGAGACTTATACACCCTGATACCAGCCACTGACTATTTATTCAGTAATCATTCACGATACATGGCTCAGCTGAAAAGTGTGCAATATCTTTTTTTTTTTTATTCTTTGATGTAGCAATATATTATCTTATTCATATGCAATTTCCTGCTGTTTGTCTGAGGCAGGTGAACAAAGGAGGACAATCTTAACATGTGCAATCCTTCTCTTTCATGCTGCTATGTACGGTATTCTTCTTATGACTGTCTGGGTGGCTTTCTGTTTTTCCTGTTATGATTGGTTTATGTATCCTTCTGTGGGTCTTGTATTGAATATCTTCTATAAATTGAAATGTTATACTTGTTCTTGTTATCCTTGCATCCTATGTACTCTCTGGTGAGTTGATGCTTGGAATTTCATTTAGGCTGCACTTGTGTAGTCCTAAAATGACAATAAAGTTTACTTTGACTTTAACTTTTCTATGTCAGTTTATTATATTGGTAAAATGTAGTAGAGTAGTTGTGGTGCTGTGCTGGGGCCTAAAGCCATGTTGTTTTTCTGAGAAAAAGTTATTTGAGGTTAAGTATTGCATTAGATGCATATGGATGTATTTCTCTTATATTTTGGAGAGGAGGGAGAGAATTGCTATTGCTCTCCAGCTATTAAACTTTGTAGATGTGCCATCTTTGTGCAGTGGTATGATGTAGGAGTTTTTCCACAGTGATGGGATGTATCTTTCTACCATAGACCTCTTAGTTAGTATGGACACAGGGAAGGCGATGAATTCTGCATCCATTTTTATGTAGTCTGATGGTAATTGGTCCACAGCTATGGAGGTGGTTTTTACTTTTAGAAGCAACTTCATTATGAGTGAGGTGGGTATTGGACTAAAAATTAAAGAGCTGTCGTCAGTTTTGGTTGGACATGGGTAGACAGAGGGAGACAGGTGCATTAGTGTCTGAGAGAGATAATATTGATTGTATGAAGTAGGAATTAAATTGCGTGAGGATAGAGAATGTCATATTGTCTATTTTCTGGGAGGGAGTGGTGTCCTTGCCAGGGTAGAGTAGTTTATTTAGTGATGTCCAAAAAAGGTTTTGGGTTATTCTTATGTTTGTCTTGTAAGTTGGCATAGTATGTTCATTTGTCCAGTTTGACATGGAGTGTTGCAAGGTTTCTAAGATATCTAAATTGTT
Organism: Protopterus annectens; assembly: GCF_019279795.1. Lineage (NCBI taxonomy): Eukaryota > Metazoa > Chordata > Ceratodontiformes > Protopteridae > Protopterus > Protopterus annectens. Next base: position 1,078,090,869 of record NC_056725.1, read on the forward strand.
GGAAGGCAGGCTTTATCCCTTTATAGCATGAGTTTTTTTTCCTTTTGTTAGCCATGGTGTGGGGTTGGACTTTACTCTTTTATTAAATACTGGTGCTGGATTATTTAAGGTCTGTAAGACTATGTCATTAAAGTGTTCACAATGGTATCTAGTGGCATTAAGTACATTCCAGTTATATTGTTTTAGTGTTTCATTGAAAATATCTTTGCTGAAACTGGCTGCATTTCATATTTGATTATAGATAATATGTTTATCTAGGTTATGGTGAGTTCTACTGGCATATGTTGGTATGTGGTTACTTATGCTATCTGACAGGCAGCCTACTTTTGTCAGTTTGTCTGGTTTGTTTATAAGGATCCAGTCTAATTTTGAGTGTTTCCCTGTAGTTTTATTCATTCTAGTGGGTGTAGTTATTAATTGTTTGAAGTTGTACACGTTTATGGATTCTCTGGGGGTAGTGGAATTTATGAGTTGCCAGTCTATATTTAAGTCTACAAGTATTATAATTTCATGATTAATTTGCTGGGATATCAAATACAGGATGCTTTCAGCAGTACCAATGTTATTCCCTGGTGGCATTTAAATTTCTGATAATCATATAGTTTTCCTGTTGTTGACTTTAAGGAGTGTTATTAGAAGTTCAGCATTGCTAAATGTGGATATTTATTTTTTAATTTCTCCAAGTATTTCCTATGGGAGTAAGGTGATGCTTAGGGAATTTTTATAGATGATTGCTACACCACCTGCATGCTTGTTTTGGATGTCATACCTGAGTATATTATATCATGGGGGTGATCTCATTAGCCTTTATTTCTTTTTTTATTCAAGTTTTGGTAGCTATGACTACATCAGGAATGTATGTGGCAAGGTAGGCATGTATGTCATGGAGTTTATTGCACATACTTCTTAGATTCATATTTAGTAAGGTGAGTTTGGATTCTGTTTTTTTATTGAGATGTATTAGGTGACTGGTTTATTTTGGGGTAGGAAGTGATGGTTTTATGAACAGGGGGACCTGGGTTGGGCTGAATATCTCTGCTAATTTTTTGAATTGATATTTTACAAATGGAAGAGTGTAGCCAGTTATATTTTGGTCTTGATTTGGTATTTGATCATAAATTTGGATACTTTGTGTTAAAATAATTAAATAAATAAAATAAATAAATCACATGTGGTTTATTTGTAGAGATAGGGTGCTATGGTGAAAAACAGGCTAGATATTCTTTGTGAGGATTGTTTGAAGTACTAAGTATTTGAAAGAGGTGGATTTGATAATCGGTGATGAAGACTAGTAGAGTTAGGAGGAATAGTAAAATAATCTGAGTTAGGGGCATATTATTTAATGTGGGTTTTATCTTTGCAATAAATTATGATTAGAAATGTTAGGGGGGTACTGGGTTGGTTGTAGAGATGTAATGTGATAGGGGCAAGGAGTAGGACAGCTTGAGAGAGACTCTTGGGTAGTAAACAATAGTAGGTGTTACTACTGGGAGTAATTCTATTTATGGACTGATTGCTTGATTTTGTTTTTTTTCTGGAGGGAACCAATGGTATTGGTTTGATGGATATGTGAGTGGAGATATGAAAGTATGAATGTAGAGTAAGAGGGGGTAAGAAATCAGGGTAGATTTGGGCAGTGGAGTGAGGCCAAATATGAGTGAGGATGAGCAAAGTGGGTTGAAAACCTGGTAAAGAGAGAGAGAGAGAAAAACAATCAGTAACTAAACTTAAACAGCCACAAATTTGCTGAGAGAGATAAGTAAAAGGAACAATGCATTTAAAAAGGCATCTGTGCCAGAAGATGAAATTCTTGATTTTGCTGATCTAGAACACAGTTTTAGTAGGACAGTTAGTCCAATATCACCTTGATCCGACTAAAGATGATAGTAAAAAAATTACACTCAACTGTTTGAGCAACTGTGTAATGTAAGGAGATTTGTATGGACTTTAATATGTAATGTCCAAAGGCTACTCAAACCCCAACAAATCAGCAAAACAATTAGAAAAAACTAAGACAGAATACAGAAGTGTAGCTCTGGAAAAATACTGTCTCAGAACTGAAAGTGGTTACACTAAAAGGGAAATACACTTAAGAAAGGGAGACTGTGGACTGGTAAAAACAATCAATGGAGCACTATTGAAAGAGAAAGTATAAATGGGACTGTTGTGGTCTAAGAACATAGAGCTATTATAGTGGACAAAGTTCTTTGTTTTAGGCTGCCATAATATTTATAATTTACATAAAAATGTACCGCATACTGTGGTGGTGGTGGTGCTGCGGTAGCAGTGTCGCCTCACAGCAAGACTTTGTACCATTCGATTCTCAGCTAGAGCTTCTTCTATGTGGAAACATGCATGAATGGGCGTACCTTTGTTGAAGGTTGTGTGTCAGAGCTGGCAAACTTGGCACATAAAAAATCTACTGCCAATCATTAGCGGACTGGAGTTCCGCTGTGGTGACCCCTAACCAGGAAAAGCCGAAAGACACAAACAAACATAAAAATGTACCGCACAGACTGGTATTCAAACTGCAGACTTTGCTGTTGCATACATATCTATTTGCTTGTAGGGACACTTCTATAGAAAAATAAAAGCACACTAAATAGACAGCTGAGTGCATTTAGTAGATGCTGACTCTGCATAAATACTAGCTCAGAGCTGAAATTGGTTTAGTAACTGTCTCAACCAAGGAGAAAGAAGAAAGGAAGGGAGACCAAGGGTGACTTCCTTGAAGGTATGCAGTTTCACTGAAAAAAAGATAGGAGGGTATAAATAATGGGACTAGCAAGTCTAGAAGAAGTGAAGAAAGTATAAGACAAAGAA